>NC_044504.1:36622396-36677396 GCF_902362185.1 Chanos chanos
TTCTGTGAGGTCACAGCAGAACTTTGTTTCTAACTTTCAAAAGTAAACACAAGGAGACGAGGGCAAAGACACGGATAAGATTTATTTCAAAGCATTAGGGGCCATTTCTCTTTAAATACAGCAGAGCACTGACATTCTGTTAAATAGAGATACAAAAAAAAAAAAAAAAAATCCCATGGCTCCCCCAAATATAAAATGATTTCATAAACATTTAAAAGAACAGTAACAATAACAATGGTACAGGTCTTCTGGCCCCCTCAGTAGGCGATCTCATCATTTCTGCTTCTCTGCTCTTTGGCAATAAGCTTGAACTTCACCGTTACAGTGTATAAAACAAACACAGCAAGATTCCTTGCAAAATATTGCACTCCTTTCTTTTTGTATTTTAATATATATTTATATATACAAGAAAAAAAAACAGCTTGGATTATGCTCAGAACAGCTTTAAATATGTAAAAATGTTCCACTTAAGACCATTAAGTGATTGAATTGAGTGCTCAGATATTTGTGCGAAGACCTCTCTCTAAGTTTCAGTTCTGTAGAAATATGAGGATGGCATCGTTTCGAGAGATCAGCGCCACGGTGGAACACAGCCTTTGGAGGGTTGCTTTTTAAAACATCCAGAGGATTCGAAACTGGAATACTGTACATACAAAATTACCTATTACTGACAAATAGAAGTCCAAATGAATAAAACAATAAACAAAAACAAAAACAGCTGGCCAAGGGCGGGCCTTTACATGCATTTTTTTTAAATCACTGTTGCTCAGTAAGAAGTCTCCACAGGAAACAGTACATCAGAGCCCAAGGCAGTGTCTAGGGCAGAGAGAACACACAGACAGAACAGCGCCGTGTGTGTGTGTGTGTGTGTGTGTGTGTCTGCTTCTTAGACACACAACAACTTCTCAGCAGAAAAGCCGCACATCTCTTTTATCTCTCTCCAGCTTTTCCCCTACTGGGAAATCCTCACCGCACCAACTGGTCCCAGAGCCAAGCCTGGTTATAATGTGTGTGAAAGAGCAGGACCTCTGCCCTGGAATGTAACACAAACAGGAGGGACTGAACAGTGCTCCAGACCACTGGGAAAACCTTGTTTTTAAGTTGATAATACTTTGAGATCATCACACTCGAGCCAGCTGGGTGAGGCCGGGGGGAGGGGGGGGTTGGGGGGGGCGTTGAAGGGTTCTCTCTCTCTCTCTCTCTCTCTCTGAGGGAACGGGGTGTCGGGGTCAAAGGTCACGGCCTGTCACACCACGGAGGACGAGCTGGGGATGCCCTGGATGGTGGTGCTGGTAGGCGTGCCGCTGATGGCGTTGAAGATGTGCAGCGAGTCCGGCAGGACATTCTTCATGCCGTCCTCCACGGGACTGATCTGGATCAGACCACAACGAGAGGGAACGTCAGCGTGTTTCAGTAAATACGGCGGCTGACGTATAAATATGCTGATAGAACAGAATTACCACACCATGCATTTTGCATTACCATCCGATCTGATCATGTCAGCAGATAGGACAAAAACAAAAACAAAAAAAGGAGAAATTTCTGTTATGAAACTGCATGGTGGAGAGTCGATGCTGCTAAGCGTTATAAGAAAAGCAACCACAGAATGTTCTAGAGTATGATTAAACATATATCCTTATGAACTGTGTTGTAACAGCGACTCACTGGCTCGTGCATGATGGCTGACAACTCTCTGGCCAGGTCTCGGTAATTAGCCTTCATTTCATCATGGTACTCCTGTTGATCTTCTTTTATCAGACGCTCGTTAATCCCCAAACCGTGACCACACGCTTCCACAAACTGCCTGCTCACGTCCACAACAGAGAACACATTTATAACATTTACATTTATATTTATATAACATTTACATTTATATTATAACAACATTTACAATCCATTTCAGACTCCTCACGTACAGCGTGCTGCACCTCTATGGAGTGAGTGTATCTGTTTGCTCACCTGAAGACCTCTTTGAGCTGTTTCACTTTGTTGTCTGGATACTTTTTGGTGCTGGCGTCATCCAGGAACGCTCTGGCATATGCCAGTGGACCAGCATTCACCTGGAGGAGACAGGGTGGGTTCATTTGAAAGCTTAGATGGCAGTTCAATACTAAACTGTGGGTGGATTCACTTTGGTTTCTCATATCTAATGGACACACAGCTCATATATCAATGTCTCCTCACTTGTCGTTGTTATTAGGATCATAGCTACGCTTATGGATTATTGAAAGAGTCTTGACACATCCTTTGATGAAAGTGTACCAAGGTCTTTAATAGAGTTAGAGTTTCATTTAATGCCATGTCTCCTTATTCAACTCCTGGTAAAGTTTATCATTTTAAGTGAAGGTCTGAGTTTCCTTCATAACCCAGTTTTGGGCCAGGTTATAAGTTAGTCATTTCAAGGAAGAGCGTGCATTTGGGTACACTGACCTCAGAACATTAGCACTCAAACGAATCTTTACCTTTGACTGTAATTCCCTTTAATCCAAAACCCTCTCGTGGCCTGAGCCAAAATGTTTTCATGAACAATGGAGAAAAGGGAAAGGACAACCTTGGCTGCTCTTTATTTCCACAGTAACAGTCTATGAAATGTGCCCAGTAACCTTCTAAAGTTATAAAACACCGAATCACATCGTTGTACGAGGGAAATGATCCCACATGGGTGATTCGTATTTTCCAGTTCTGCCAAATCAGATGCTTTGTCTGCATCTATAATTTGCAATCATCAAGGTTTAAACAGACCCACATTTCTTCTTTAAGCAAGGTGTGCTTAGGAGACTGACTGATGTGTTATTAAGCTGCACCACCTGGCTTCTAGCAAAGTGAAATAGCTTGCTAACCCAATCACCTGTGTTGACCTCTACAGTAGCAAAGGGATAATCTGTGGAACAGAACACCAGTCAAATGGCTTGCGGGGTTAGAGAGCTAATTAGAAAACATTGACATTATTGATAAAATATTGTCGTTCTGGCAGTAAAAAAAAAATATGCCTGTTACCCCATTATTATGTCCTCTAAACTATAATACAAACACATGATATGTGTAGACAGCCTCCCTTGAATCTTTTGATTTTACAGTTGGTACTGATCAGGTCCCCACTAACTCTGCTACTGAGGATGCTGATTATACAATTATATGAGTATATGAACATTTTAAAGGAAGGAAAATTGGAAAAAAAAATATGATGGTCAATAATACGTGAAATAATACAAAAAACAAATAAAGAACTGTGACAATTAACTAATCAATTAAAATCTTGATTTTGCCATTTTCTCATTACTTTCAAGCCTCTAAACTATCTTCCAACTATTTGCTATTGTGACCAGCAACATGAATATGTAATGAGAAAATAACAAAGACAATGTGACAGTTTTATGGTGACGTTTACAGGCACATGTGTGTCTGTGCACCTGGGTGTGGGCAGCTATCTCAGAACATTCCGGCAGGTGCACATGCAAAACCTCCCCTCACATTCCCACTGAGAGAGAGACAGGTAAGTAAATATGTGTGTGTGTGTGTGTGTGTGTGAGAGAGACAGAGAGAGAGAGAGAGAGAGAGAGAAAGAGGGAGAGAGAGAGAGAGAGTGGTAGTGATGTTACTGAGCATTCAGCTCAGTCCTTTAATAAATGAAAAAAATACATATATTTTTTGGCCATTTGTACACAGTGATTCCTTTACATACCTCCATTATGTTTTGCTATCTGCAAAAAGGAGCCTATATACAAATGTACACACCCAGGCAGGTGAGAGCTCAGTACCTGAACACTGATGCTGCCCTGGAGTTTGAGTTGCAGTCGGATCATGTCCACATCACTGGTGGAGCACAGCTGCCTCAGCTCTGCCACCTTCTTACTCATCTCGTCTATAGCCACCTCTATGGGATTCAGATCTGTGTGGTGCTGGTACATCACTGCAATACGCTTCTTCACGTATGGGAAACAGTGTGTGGCTATGAGAGAGAGAGAGAGAGAGAGAGAGAGAGAGAGAGAAAAGGAGAATGTTGTATACTGTAAGACTCTGAGCACATGTGATATGGTGCTTGAATTCAGTGTTGGATGCATGGAAACATAACCACTGTGTCTACTGGTAGAACTATGTCTGTTCATAAAAATAAAACAAAACCAAAGAAAACAAAAAACTCTAAGTTGCAAGAGTTACAATACACTCCATGCAGTGAACACGTTAAGTTTTTCTGCTTCCAGCTGTTCAAAGCTTTCACTCAGCTTAGGTGACAGAATGGCATTATCACTTAATAAAGATAACAGATGTACTTTGGGACTCTCATCATATAACCATAAAACACATCCACCAAGGCCCACAATAAACAGCTGACACATTATGAACGCAATCAGCCTTTCTTCAGAGTCACAGAGTGGAATCATTCCCTCACATAAAAGCGTGATATCTTCAGTTGTTCTAAGGATACTAGTATAATGTAAACAGTTAGATTTGGGTCTGTGACTGATTTCCGCACAGCTCTCATTCAGTAAACGTTTTGAGTTTGCATGCTTCTGGACAGAGTGTTAGTCAGGTGGGACTCAGCACCTCGAGGAATTTTACGTTTTTGCCCATCTTGGCTCGTTTGCGATCTGTGTGCTCTTTGAAAATGAGCACTTCTCAATCCTTACTGCAAATGCAATACTTTATAATATAATCCTTTACATTCAGCAAAAATGCCGTTTTCGTACACACTCTAGAATGCACTTATTTGTATATTGTCTACAGACTAATATTTACTTTAAACTTGCTGTACTAATTTGAGATTAGGATATTCTAAAAATTTTTTGGAAGGGACAACACAGTGTGCCAAAGGTTAAACTGGTTTAGTCAAACAGTAAATTCCATATTCATATATCCATATCCATATTCCATATGTCAATGAAGTCAGTGGACTGTGTTTTATTGCAGTCCACCAATGGCGATGGCCCATTAAGACCTGGTTCACTTACTGGTCAGGATTGTCCTGCGTTTACACTGCTCCTCCACGCCGCCTTGCTTCTTCCCGGAGACCGTGAAGGGCATCTCAAAGACGAAACGTCTGATGTTGTGGCTTCTTTCAAAGTCTGTCTTTCTATCCAGGAGTTCCTTCTCCTCCAGGAATGGAGTCACGTGGGTTACCTGGATGTAAGCGTACTTGGGGTCCAAATCTTTGGGGTTGATCTGTACCAGAGACAACATGTGTGTTACAGGAGATCAGATGTATACACAGAATCTGAATTTCTGGAAGAGTTCACAGACACTTATAAATCTGACGTGATTACGATACGATACGATACGATACGATACGACGTGACCCGAGGAAGGGAAGTGTTCTCACCCTCCCAGAGTCCTGAATCATCTTCACGTTCTCAGCACCAAATTTTTCTGAGTAGAGCTTCAGGAGCCTTTGGGAGATCTCAGAGAGAGGGGTGAATTTAGGTTCCTTGTAGATGTATTCTTTCCCATCCTCGTCCTCAAAAAATCCCTGTGATAAAAGAAATCCAAAAAACAACACCTCCATCAGTGCTGCGACCTCAAGAGTCCAGAGAAGCTTTGAAATGGAAATACCCATTCACTATGACAGAAAGAGAAATTCTAAACCCACACACAACCACAACAGACAGCTAAAACTACCTTCAAAAGGATTTATCCTGACCCTGTAGAGGAGATAGCCTAGCTATAATTTATTTTCCATTATAAATGTCTTCCTCATAAATGGATGGATTTGAAGACACACTGAGTGAGAGCTGATAACCAATGCAAACAGGGGGAAAAATATACCATCTTAATTTTTAATGCTAGTTTGAAGAAATAGCTTTGACTAACTGGTAAACATACAAGTCTCAGGGAGAGAGGGGAGTATAATGGGAGCAGCAAAATAATATTCTAAAACATTAATGTTCTCTACTGCTGACATCCGAGCAGCAGGAGAATGATAACAGGGATTCACAGTGATAACCAGTGACAGCTAGTTCTGCCAAATACAAAGTCTAGTCTAGTTCCTAAGGACACACCAGAAACATAGAGCTCTTATACAGCACGTCTCACTGACTAATCTCCTTTCATCTTATTAAATTACCTGAGCCAGAGTGTCACTAAAATGGTACTGCTACAGGATCATAAAACCATAGGAACAAAAGAACAAAGTATTATATTGTGAGAGCATAAGGGGAAAGAAATGCTCCGTAAGTCCTTAAATATGAAAGTCATGAACTTTTAAGTTCTCAGTGAGAATATAATCCTGTTTTAAGATAAACCAACAGAGAGAGAGAAAACACACAGACACACACACACACACACTGAAACACACAAAGAGCATGAGTCATGTTATATGCGAATGCAGGTTTAAAGAAGATGCTGAGAATGACTTGAAGCGGTGCCTGAAAACACTGTTTATTTGTGACGATCTAAAGCAGTGAGAGAGAGCAGACAATGTGAGTTGTGTGTCAAGCCTGGAATGTTATGGATCAGACAAAAAAAAAACAGTGACATAATAGCACACCCAAACCAGAGTGGCATCGAGCCAGACTTACCGCTGCCTTCAAGAGAGACAAAAGCAGAGGAAATTCCATTATGAATGAATAGATATAGAAAAAGCCAATGTAAGGAGATCATGCTCATATTTTAAAGGAGAAAATGAAATAGCCATTCGGAGCACTCAAAATGTTCATCTTTTCCACATCATGTGCTGGTTAGCAAATTGACTGTACCCAAATCATAAGGTTTTTTTTTCCACATCTTTCATGAGATATATGTCTTGAAATGAGGCGGAGGAGTAAAACAGACGAGCGACTCTAAAGACCTTTTCCTGAAGTTAACTTAAGATCTGACGACCCCCCCCCCCCCCCCCCCCCCCGCTGTAACAATCAGATGGTCTCACCTGGCCAAAGAACGCCACTCTGAAATATGTTCCCAGAAGCCTTTTGCCTGTGTGCATGACCTCTGTGACCTTGCTGTACGCACGATGGAGTGTCTCATATAGGTGGGCCAGTTTCTGCAAAAAAAAAAAAACAAAAAGAAAAGAAAAGAAAGAGAAAATATACAAAGACATAACTTAAGTCTCAACAAATGATGTACATATAACAAATCATACATAAACACACACACACACACAGATATATATATATATATATATATATATATATATGTGTGTGTGTGTGTGTGTGTATATATACACACACACACACACACACACACATACACAATATATATTTATTTATACATATATATATATAGGGAGAGAGAGAGAGAGAGAGACAGACAAACAGACAGACAGACAGACAGACAGACAGATAAATAGATAGATAGATAGATAGATAGATAGATAGATAGATAGATAGATAGATAGATAGATAGATAGATAGATAGATAAATAGACAGATAGATATGTGCGTGTGTGTGTATGCGTGGGACTGAGTGAACGAGAGAGAGAAAAGGAAGAGAGAGGAGGCAGAACAGAATGGGGCAGGGTGAACAACATGCTAAAAGTGTAATGACATTTTGAGGTGGCATTTTGACTCCAGCTCGTGTTTCTGCTCTCATACCTCGAAGTCTCTGCGTTTCTCGTAGATGGGAATGATGAGTTTATAAATGTCAGAAATGAGCTCATATCTCTCAGCTTTCCACAGTCCGTCAGCACACTCCTCCAACAGCTCCATCAGCACATCCTAAACAATTACAATTACAAATACAATTACAATGACAGTTTTCTTTGTTAGGCAGTTTTCTATTTCAGCAGATGTTCTTATCCAAAGCGACTAACAACAGGTCCATTTGTATACAGCAGAAGAGAACTGACAATATGTCACCATGAGGTATAGAAGCCATCCCATGTAAAGAATGCCAGGGATAATTAGTGAGGATTTTTGGTTTATCATTTGGTTCACCAGCTGTAAAAGAGTTAGCAACACATTTACTTGAACCTACAAACATAATGCAGCACTTCATCATGAGTAACTGTTACACTGTGGAGCTGTGGCTCCCTGCACTATGTTTAAAGTTCTCTATCGCTCTCTCACTCTCACACACACACACACACACACACACACACACACCTCTAACTTCCAGCTGGATAACACTACCAATGCTCCATTGAACCAATGTTCCATTTATTTCCAAGAAAATTTAATGTGCTTCCTTTTTTTGGTCAATCTTTTTGGAGTTTTTTTTTTGTAAAACACTGTTAGACATTCTGCTACAAGTCTTTATGTTTGGTGGAAAGAGGGCTTCATGGGAAAACAGTCATAAAGACGTCACAAATTCAAATGCAAAAATAAAGTGTAATCCACAACAAATTCTGATTTTGAGACTGCTTAAAAAAATGTTCTCATTCTCATTCTGAGGGCTGTGCAGTTTGATAGTCTTGTAATCATCTGATTCCCAGATAAAAGAGCACTCAGGTTATCTCAGTCAGAAGAGCAAACTCTGCAGTTCATTATCAAAATCTTATCAATCATCCTGAGGCTGGGAGATAAGCAGGATTTAATACACAGGATGAATAAAAGGTTGTGTACTGTAGGGTTCAGTGTGTTAGTTTCAGTAATGCAGTGCATGAAGTCTCCATAAAGAGATTATTACATGTGCCAGAGTGTCAGACAAAGGTATAAAAAAGAAGGGCGAGAAAGAACCGTACCTCATTGAAATGCACATCCTGCATGCCAACGTCCTCCATCATGGACCCCTCTTCATCGATGTTGGGCGTTATGACTCGGAAGGCTGAGCAGCCCTGTCTGAACATGCCTACAAGCACAACGGCAAAACTGAATGCAAACTTTTCCTTTTGTCTATTGTCTTTAAACTTGACATATGGATGACCTAACTGTGTCATTACATTGCCATAACAGGTACAATTTATGATTCCTGTATTATATTTGATACACACACACACATATATATGTGTGTGTGTGTGTGTGTGTGTGCATGTGCGTGTGTGTTGTGTGGTAAATTATAGTGTCATGTTGGGGTACTTTTAATTTAACACAGACATATGACAGTCACATCTTTCCCGAAGTCACCAGAGTGTTACTGACATGATATCTGCCCAATGTCTGCTTCTTCAGCAAAATTACAACCAATTACTTTACATCTTCTCACTGCTAGGGACTGCATGGCAAGATCTAATACCTGTTTTGAGTATCTCATCATTAATCTAATGTTATCAGTCTTGCACAAGCTTGGGGACAAAGTTTAAAAGGACAAAGTTTTTAAGCCGAAACGAAGCACTTCACCCCGACTCCCTCTTTCGGTTTTTATCTGTATTTATTGCCTGTTTGTCATTACGGCTTCACACATTGCACAACACACGTGAACTAACCCAGAGTCAGTTACAGAGCAGAGATACCACAGCATCAGAGAGGAAGACTACGACAAGAATGCATGGACACTCAGACAGCATGCAGAGGCATAAAGACAGACAGAGAGAGAGAGAGAGAGAGAGAGAGAGAGACAGAAAGATAAAGAGACAGAGAGGGAGGGGGCGGGGGCAGAGAAGGTGAGTGACAGGAGAGAGCGAGAACGAAACCTTTCAAGTCCAGTAAGTATGTGTAAACACACACAAAGTTTATTGTATAATATGTTTGGGTTTTTTTGTTTTGTTTTGTTTTGGGATTTCCACACAGTACGCACTGCAGTCCATGATTTGGGCATTTTCATAACCTCACACAGCCTTCATGAAACCTTATCTAAGGTATAAATGCACAATCATTAGACCGGTGTCAAACTGAGGACGCAACACAATACTGATTCATTTGATCTCCGCACTTTTATTGATCTAACCCCCCGAAAAGTGAGCACGTAATACGATTATGTTCTTAGCGTGCTGCACACTGTGAGAAGTCCTGCAGTCGTGTGGAGGGTTGCCATGGTGATGTTTGTGGAACGTACCTTTCCTCCTGAGGTACTCTGCCACCAGGGCGGCGACATGCACATAACACATGGCTGCCTGCAGAGAAGAAGAAGAGGAGCATCGCCTTTAGTCTCCCACCGTCATTAACTACACACATGACTTCCCCTAACAGCTTTAACGACAGCACTGTGTATCAAAGCTATCTATGGCAACAGCATCTCTCTAATTACAATTTTTACCACACGAGTATTTAACGCTACACTTTCTCTCTATTTCAGCCCAGCCCTGTGCCCTCTGTCTCCAGGGCTCACGGACTAGTTGAGTGACCTGACAGATTCGGCCAGTCCAGCCGTCTGCTCATATGAACATCAGCTGAAGACCCAGACACACCTCTGTGACCCTGTCTGCCTGTCTACCAGTCTGCCACCTGCTTATCCTGCCCTTCCCTGATGACCCCCCCCCCGGAACACCTTCCTTAACTTTAACCCTCATCGCGTTTATATACAGAATGTACTGAGGTGTCTGTAAATTCCTCTGCTAAATGTATGTTGTATTAAGTACAATACAGTTTAAAAATTGAATTGAGTGAAAAAGAGTCCGTACCTCCAAAGGTCCTACTCTAATGATCCTATATATCAAGTCTTACAGCAGAATCAGCTCAGTTATGATTTGAACAATCGTGGTAAATATCTAACAAAACAGACCGTAACTCAGAACACACTCATTCAGTTATTCACATACTCTCCCTCACCTTACCCAACCGAAACTGAGTCTTAAAAGTCTGGCTTCACCGCCCCTCCTCTGAGAGACACGTTTCCTCACTGGAAACCCTATTCTTCTGACGTCTGTCTCTACGACATAGTCAACCCCCAGTGCATTTCATTACAAAAACCCCTGACTTTCTGATTTCAGTATGTCTCTTGACCTGACTCTCTGATTTCAGTGTGTGTTTGTGTGACTCCGTGTCTTCTGTGTGTTGACCGTGTCCCGGCTCTGGGCCTGTGCTCTACCTCAGACAGGTCTCCGTTCTTCACGTGGATGCGGGCCATGCTGTCTAGCCACGTCTTGCGTAGTTCGGGCGTGCTGGCGTACGACTTGGCCAGGCTGTACTGCAGGTCCACCAGCATCTCCGGGTCTCTCTCGTGCTCCTTCATCTGCGCCGTGGCCATCAGAACCGTTCGGATCCGCTTCGTCAGGTCCTTCACGTCCGAGGGGAATGCTGTGTTCTGAATGGAGGAGCGCGGGATCATATTCAGAGAGGTTGACATTAACATTACTCCACACATTTAAGAATGAGGAGCACACTTTTCGTAATGACACTAGCAGGATTCCATCACCTCATTACACCAGAGATGTATATGTGACTGTATGTTTTAGAGTGAGTGAGAATATGAATTAATCGTGGCCACGCACCTTGATGGTCTTGTCGCTGTTGGCACAGTTGTTGATGATGGACAGCGACTGCTGGAAACGGGTTCCCCCTATGCCGATGACATCAGCAATCAGCTGACTGACCGCAATGACCACCTGACGCCAGGAGACAACAATACAACACCAATACAAATCCATATCAATATCAGACACAACGCCTTAAATGTCGATAGTTGATTAATGAAACTCCCCATGGCAGGAGACCGAGCACAGAGTTATTACATAAGTAATACTGATGTAATGCGTATTATAGAATTTAGTCAATAGAACATGTGTCTGTTTCATAATGCAATGCTGTAATTTAGTGATGTCTTGTTGATTAGACCCTACAAAGATTGTAGAACGCTGTATGACTAATGTACGACTACGAGAGAGTATATTCTACCCATTAGAGTAGGCTGAGGTTTGCATTGGGTTTGCTGACCTGTAAGTGTGTGCGGACGAAGGACTTGCGTCCCGTGTAGTCAAAGTTGCTCTTCATGAGGAAGTAGAGCAGGTGAGCGGCGTCGCTACGGATGGAGCTGAGTTTGGAGTTGCAGCACTTCAGAATCTCGTAGCACAGAGACGCACACATGTCCGCACGCCCCTCGAAAAACGTGCACGGAAACTGCACGAGAGCACACACACACACACACACACGTGCAGGTTATGAGACATGACTGCATTCACGAGGCACCGCTGCGTTTTTTTTTTTTATAAGAAATAGAACTCTGGGATGAGCAAACTGAACAGCAGCAGGTGATCTCATTATTCTTACTTTGTAGATGAAGGTACGCAGCGAGGTGAAGACTTGTTTCAGGGCAGTCTCTGATTGGTTAATCTGCAGGAAGCACAGGTAAACCTGAAACACTTTCTTCATGAGGGGGTTGTGTCCGTGGTCTGCACACAGCTGGGTCTGTGGAGATAAGAAAGCTGTCGGTGAGGCTGTTTCCATGGTAATCAACTGCTCCTTCCCGCCCAGTGCCGTGGGACTCTCAGAGATGCGAATAAAATATCTTGCTTGAAAGAGCAAAGAAACTTATCATTTGAGATCTGATCCTAATGACTGCTGGCATGGAATAATTATTATGTTGATTTGCACCCGACACAATAGTTTTGGCCATCATGTCCTCATTAATTCTGTTACGCTGGGCTGAGTCACTGTTTTGTGCTTGTTACTGTCCTGTTTTCCTCAGGCTTTCAGAGTCCCTGATTTGGGCATTGGTGCATCATGAGATTGGGGTCAACAAAATGGCTTAGCATCGCCAGTGTATCTCTGTTTGTGTAAAAGCTACACCACAAGTCACATGGGAACTTTTCCAGTAATGTAAGGTGCTTTTCAAGGGCATACCACAGTGTGTAGAGCGGTGTAGAGAATGCTAGCGGTGTGTGTAGAGCGTGTGTGTGTGTTTTTAATGTGGTGATACCTTGAAGCCCATAATGAAGATGCTTAGAGTGTCCAGGACTGTGAGGCAGACTTCTGTGGCAATGTTGGCCTCCAAGAGAGACTGGTTCAACACATCTGCATCGGAGTGGCTGTAGGCTACACACACACACACACAAACAAACGCTGCTGTAGCCAGCTCTAATGATCTTTGCCTTTCCAAGTTCAATCAAACAGTCACTTTGATTATGATGGTAGCTGCCCTCAAGTGCTTCTCCGTGACCAGTATCCACACGACTGGATTATGACTTTCATTATCTCACAAAAAATAAAAACAAAAACTGATCACAAAGCAGCACTTAAATACAACCACTATCAAGTCATTAAAAATAAAAGAGAATTCAAAGATGACAAAGCAAAAAACGTAATGTGGACCTTTTAAGAAACAAATTACATTACACTTCAGCAAGTGATAAATAAAAAACAAAAACAAAAACAAAAACAAAAACAAAAAACAATGGGATTAAAAATATGTTTTGCATCTTTAATAGAGGAGCACATGGCTGTAATGGAGAGAGTTACTGGAGGTGGAGAAATGAATGGGATGGACCATAGCAGGATGTGAGAAACACATTCCCAATTAATGAAATAAAACAAAAAAAATGGCATGCTCTTAATACAACCAAATCAAGGTCTGAGGAGATCGGTTATAGTCTGGAGGCTGATTGCTCAAGCCCGATTCCATTCTTACCATGGTCTACAGATATTCCAAGTATACTTGAAATCTTTTTTATACTGAAAACACAAAGAGATTGACTTTGTTAAGAGAATCAGAAAACAGTCCGGCCTTTGGGTGAAAACAGAGGGAATTCTGATTGACATTGATAAGAGGTCTGAAATCATTTCATGTGTCTGAATGGTGACGAAAGCTCCACCACAACACTGTAAATTCTAAGCAAGTTGACTTTACCTGAACGCAGCAGGCTAACTTACCGACTCGACAGAATCAACTGAATCTTACTAACTTACCTCCTCATAACCGTGAGTTTGCATAAACTGACTGAAGTTGTTGATCCTACCATAGAGTGGCCAAATCCTATGACGAGAGCCTGATAAACCTAATCACTCTACAACCATTTATATCATCAAGGACTTCAACATATAAAAATCATTATCTGACCAAGTTATTCTACAGTGACTCCTCAGTTATGGCGACCCAGCATTCCTGTCTGAAATATTTCTGGAATAAGTCAGGACACCTGCTTTGAAGTTGAAATATAACACTGACTACTGAATTTATGGGATGTGAAGTCATCACTATATCCAATCAGAGATTTTATATAGTGACTATATTAAATTCGATCTCAGACGCAGTGTTGACTTTGAAGGCTGCAGAAAAGCTGAAGAAGACTCTTCCTCAGTGAGGAAGATGAGGGTGGGCTTGGGCAGGGGCTGGTCTTATATGAAGAGAGTATGATGACGTAAAAATTATGATGACAAAGATGTGGATGAGGATGAGAACTAAAGAGTGAATGGTGACAACCTCGAGAGAAAAAAAAAAAAGGCTGAAGAAGGAATGAGGTACTCCCTGCCGGTTAAAAGCAGGTTCTCCAGATGGCTCATGGAGACTTTAATGAGCATGCAGGTTATCCAGAACTTACTGTAGTTATGAGTGTGAGAGTTACCTGGACTTTATTGTGGTTATGAGCTATCCAGACTGTGGTTATAAGCAGAGTGCGAATTATACAATGACAACTGGGGGGGGGGTCAACTTTTTCTCCAGGGCTATACAGCATAGGATATATAAATGTTTTAACCCTCCCGAGCTGTTGTTTTTAACCTCTTTTGGGGGGGTCCACATCTTAATTAGGGGGGTCAGACCTCCCCAATCCCCCCATTATTCAAACCCTGGTTATAAGTGTACAATCTATCAAGGACGTACTGTGGTTATAAGTGTAGGAACTGTCCAGGACTTACTGTGGTTTTAAGTGCAGGAACTGTCCAGGACTTTCAGTGGTTATAAGTGTAGGAACTGTCCAGGACTTACTGTGGTTTTAAGTGCAGGAACTGTCCAGGACTTTCAGTGGTTATAAGTGTAAGAACTGTCCAGGACTTACTGTGGTTATAAGTGTAGGAACTGTCCGGGACTTTCAGTGGTTATAAGTGTAAGAACTGTCCAGGACTTTCAGTGGTTATAAGTGTAGGAATTGTCCAGGACCTACTGTGGTTATAAGTGCAGGAACTGTCCAGGACTTACTGTGGTTTTAAGTGTAGGAACTGTCCGGGACTTTCAGTGGTTATAAGTGTAAGAACTGTCCAGGACTTACTGTGGTTATAAGTGTAGGAACTGTCCAGGACTTGCAGTGGTTATAAGTGTAAGAACTGTCCAGGACTTACTGTGGTTATAAGTGTAGGAACTGTCCAGGACTTACTGTGGTTTTAAGTGTAGGAACTGTCCAGGACTTACTGTGGTTATAAGTGTAGGAACTGTCCAGGACTTACTGTGGTTATAAGTGTAAGAGCTATCCAGGCTGCTGAGTTGTTGTAAGCGGGCATGCATCATCCCCGCCCTGCTGCGGGACACAGGAAGAGTCTGAGACTTCCTCTCATGGGCTATGGGCCCCGCCCCTTCCTGGTTCCTAATGAGGAGACAGGACAGTGTTAGGGCCCGGCCGTAACCAGCACAGTGAGAGTTAGTCCAGCAGTTTCAGGGCCTGGTTGTCTATCGCTCTCTCAAAACATTAAAAAAAAAAACAAAAAAAAAACAGGCTTCTGTGATTGGTCAAGAGAATCTCTATGTACCAATCACTGGCCCGACTTCATTTTTATTTCTTTTTAAGGCATTATTGACATGTGGCCTTAGAGTGGACCCTGGCCTCCATTTTAGCCATTTTAACAGTCTGTGACAGTCACTAACGAGACTCAGAATTGACATGCTGATTTGAAAATTGCCCCAGTTCAGGCCAAATGCTGATAATCCTGAGAACATTTGCCTGCGGAGCATTTGAGGATTTCTGTCTTATAAAATTTGCCATTTGAATGGAACAGAATCAAAACTACTGATAACAGTGAGGCCACTGCAAGGAGTCAGCCAAGCTTGCATGCATTAATCTACCAAAGCAGAAAGCCTTACGCAGATAAGTGAGGAGCAACGCCAAAGCGTGCAGGGTAGCACAGAGGACGCACACCACAGTTTTAGTCTGACGTGATGTAGTGTGATTTGGAGATGAATGGATTCAAGAACGAAGACGCGAGAGCACACACATGCAGCTACGGTGCAGTTCAGTGAGAGACAACATGCCAGTCTTACCGAAGCAGGAGAGGGCTGGGCCCGCGTTTGTTTGTTTGTTTGTTTGTTTGTTTTTGATTACATTACTCTTGCCAGCATTTAAGTGAATAGAGAGACAGAGGTGATGGGTTAGAAAGAGAACAGCCACCCAAAGCCCACTGGGATTAAGACACCACCAGAGAGTGTGTGTGTGTGTGTGTGTGTGCGTGTGTGTGTGTGTGTGTGTCTGTGCTTATTTCAGACAAAATCTGTATAAAATCAGAGCCCGTTAGCTTGTTTACACTTTACAGTACATTTAAACCCGTAAAAGGATGTATTTTATGAAGTCAGTAATGAATTTAAGTTTATATTGTTTCTTAAATACGTTACTGGGTGCAAAATCATCTAACAAACAATATCTTAGGCTAACCTGTAACCTCTCTGCAAAAATTAGTCCTTAAACGCAGACACGTTGTCAGTGGAAAAATGACTTATTCACAAAGAACGGAGCAAACAATCCTCTTACTTCTTTAGAGGTTAGCAAGTCTTCCAAATATATTAACTGCATGCAATTAATCATTTTTAAACAATCCTTTATTTACGAACAGTTACAGTGAGTAAAACTACAAACACAAATAACATACACCACTGATTGATCTAGCTGCTCTCATACAAGCCTATGGGATTTTATACTAAAGAGGGTTGGAATAGAAAGACATTACCTGGCAATGTATCTCTTCCCCATATATCTGAACTGATGAAGACATACTCTGAAAATGAAAAGTGGAGACACTGACTTACATAGGGTATGAATCAGTTATAGTGACAGGCCACTAATACAGGGTCTGACAAAATAACATGTTTACATTAAATCCAAGACTTACTCTATTAGTGTAAAGAAATCCATCAGTTCACCAGATGAGGCCTTATTCCAGTATGTAAACAGGGCATCTACAGAAGTAAAGACACTGAATTTACTGAGATGTATGACTTCCATATACATACTGCTGACATTTCCAGAGAGTTATAACACAACTAATTACTTACACATCATTATACTATGGTGTGTGTGTGTGTGTGTGTGTAATGTCATGTATGGGCATACCCTCAGACATGCTCTTGAGAACATGCAGGAAACACATCAGCAAACTCTTCACTTCTGTTTGATCCAGTTTATCACAGCGGAGGAGAGAACCACCCAGAGCAGAGGCAGTCTGACACTGAGAGAGAAACACACACACACACAGAGGTCAGGAAATACACACACACACACACACACACGCACACAAACACACACACATGCATCCCCTATCTTGGTCCTCAACATGGAACAAAACACAAAAAACTCACTTCAAAGTTATTGGAAAGATAAGGAGCGTGATCAAGATAAGCAAAGGCGGAATAAGTTTGTGAAAAGCTGATCTCAGGGAATGACACGGGGGGGGGGGGGAGCAGACTACACACTGGACTAATATGTCTAGCAGGGCTGACGGTTGGCAAACGACTACTGCACACCTTCCTTTGCCAGCAGAACATGAAGACTAAACCAGGAACAGTCTGTGGAGTGATTTCATGGAAAGAGTGACACTAAGTCTTCTCTTTTTTGGAAACTCACGGGTTTAACAAAAAGAAAAAGAAAAACAAAAAAAACAAAGGGATACTCTTAGCTGACCTGAGTCTGCTTTATGTAAAAGATTCAGATGAAAAGGAAAAAGAACATGACCTATCTCCAACGTGTTATAAAACAACTTAGCTGAGCCAAACAGAGATTTCTCATGGACTCTATTCTTCGGAATCTGAAAACCGTTTGCTCTGGAGAAGCAGGCACTCTAAAGGCTTCAAACACACACAATGCCGACAGATTCAGAGAAGCTGATCCTTAACAAAGTCTTCTGTCTCCGCTCACCCTGACTTGGCTGACAAAAAAGACTTAGTTGTGTAACCCAAATGTTCAAATTCCAAAAGGTAATCCACACGATACTGTTCCAACGACTTACTCAGCCGGTTTCATTTCACTGACAGAATCTGATTTGCCTTTAAAATATTGTTTGCAATTTGCTGTGATTTTAATGTTAGTTGCCATTCCTGAGAGTTGGGCTGTTTTAACAAAAGAAGAAGGAGAAGAAGAAGAAGAAGAAGAAGAAGAAGAAGAAGAAGGAGAGGAAAAGGGCATGCATGTAAATATTCACCACACTCTAAAAGTGAATAACCAGAGAGCACTCTGGATCTTATCCTCCTGGCAAAGAAACAGGGGAAGCAAAATAAAACACACACACACACACACACACACACACACACACACACAGACACTCAAAGCTGGGACACGTGGGGTTCAGTTCTATCAATATGAGGTCTTAAGTCTCACTTCCAGCTGCTGAAATCGACAATCTTTGATTTCATACGATGTCGTTAAAAAAACAAAAAAAATCACCAGATTTGTTTGTTGCTTTTGTTCCTTGTCAACAAACATGAGGTGGTTTTATGAAGACCCTCTTGGGAAAATCACCGAAATACAACCCAGCAAGACTTAAGCCTGAAGACTCAGTGTCTCTCTGAGAGATGAGAGGAGACAGGGAGAGGGGGTCAGGAAACGTTAAATACTTGTGGTGAAATTTTGGCGTGTGAGGTGGATTCAGTGGCACTGGGCACTGAGAGAAGGGAAAAGTCCATGGTTTGGCGTTTGACGCGCGTGGAGAGTACTGCGTCCTCAGAGTCGGTAAAGAGC
Source organism: Chanos chanos (assembly GCF_902362185.1). Classification (NCBI taxonomy): domain Eukaryota; kingdom Metazoa; phylum Chordata; class Actinopteri; order Gonorynchiformes; family Chanidae; genus Chanos; species Chanos chanos. Next base: position 36,641,007 of record NC_044504.1, read on the forward strand.
CGCAGGACATTGGCTGAGTGACGGCGTGTGAACCTTTCCCTCTGCCCGCCAGCAGGACAGCAATGAGAGTCAATACGATACGGACACGTTAGTACAAAAGAACTAAACAGACTCACACACACACACACACACACACACACGCGCGCGCACACACACACGCACACACTTTTACAATGTACACACATGTGAGTTCACAAACATGTAGACAAACACACACACACACACACACACACACACACGCACGCACACACAAATATGATAAACAGTCTGTCACTCATCTTTGTCCAATCAATTTTTTTCAGTGTAATATCTCTAATGTCTAGCAGCTCAATACAGAGGAAAAAATCCAGTACAAAAGGAATAAAACGACCACATCATTCAGCTTCCCACTACAAAGCGTGGCGTCTGGATGTGAGGATGGAAAACATGAGGCAGCCAGACGAGCTACTGAGAAAGCTTCCTGGCACCGAACAAAACTTTTAATAAGTAATGACCTTCTCTGAAAAGCTGCTTCTAAGAACAAAAAAAACAACAGTAAGGAGACAGATAACTTACACCTTATCAATAGCAGTTTAGGGTTTGTTTTTTTTTCCGACCTGCGTACTTGACGTGCACTGAGATGACCTGAGTTAAAATGTCATAATAAGCCCCTCGGCCCGCTGGGAAATCTGAACGACACTGGCCTTTTACGTCATGGCCAGAGCCCCTGCGCTCTGTGAGAGTGGGCGACAGAGATACAGCGCGGGAACAGGGAACAGATGGTCAGTACCTTATCCAGGGGGTTGGTCAGCAGGTTGGGTCTGTCCTGGCTCTTCTCAGGCAGGCTGTTGCTGGAGTCGGTGCTGATGAGAGAGCCGCGGGAGTCGGCGTGGCGAACGGAGTTGATGTTGGGGGTGGAGGAGGCGTGTGGAGTGGCTGCGGATGAGGGGGTGACATCATCTCAATCAGATGATGTCATCTCAATCAGATGACATCATCTGAACCTCTCATAAGGCTTTAGTTACAGTCTAGACTAGAGGGTCATTCAACAAGGCATTAATTACATGTCCAGCAGCAGTCTACTGACTCTCTTCCTCACACTCACTTCAGCTGAACTGAAATCTTTTCATCAAACACACATAAGCCTTTTGGTAAATATTGCCATTGGCATAATGAACACTTTGAATCACTTCATCTTTACCAAACATCATTGGTAAACAGCAATTACCAGGCAAGTAAACAGACACTTAAGGCAATGAACAGAGCTGAGGATGCTGTTAGACCGTCTTCAATGGCCTACGTAAGAGTTTTCTGTGCTTCTGACACAAGCGTTGAGAAAAGTCTACCTGTTCCAGATATGACACCAAACACGTCTTTGTGCAGGCTGTTCTCGACGGGCCCGGCTGACTTGGGCGGTGTCATCAGTGAGCTGGTCAGGAGATCATCTCTACCATTCTGAGAAGGAGAAACAATAGAGGGTAAGTAGAGACACCGCGACGCTCTTATCTTACGGAAGGCAGTCACAGTACAGTTTGACTGAGGTAAATTGTGTCTCTCACCACTAGATGGCAGTCTTACATTATTAGTGTGGCTGATGGCAAATGGAGAGACATCTTTCACGTTGACCCTGTGTACGTTCTCCTGCAGGAGACCAAACAGAGGCAGGTACAGAGTGGCCAACCTGGCCTGCTGACTCTGAAACAAAGCATATCAGTGCAATTACAATTACAATTACAATTACAATGCATTCACACCATATTCACACCTGAAATATTCAGAAATATCTCTTTATTCTTCATTATATTCTCATGTTCAAAATATTTATACCCCAGTATATCGAGACCTCTATCACTTTATCACATTTATAACCCGGACATTTTTCACCTGGTACAGGAATTCACCACACCACCCTGATACCTGAAAATGACTTAAATAATCAAACATGCCCTCTAATAACACATTATACTGCATGATGACATCATGGCGGAACAAAGACACACCCAAAAAAACCAAACAAAAAACATGCCCACATTTTCAGCACAAACACAGGGTGTCTACATGTTCCCAGAGCTGCTGAGTATTGTTCATGCTTGTCTGGGAGAGACCTCTGGGAGTTGGCGCTGTAACACTCACCTTGGATGCGTAGCGGTCGTCGAAAGTGTGCTTGATCATCAGGTTCTTCAGCACCTGGATGGAGATCTGACGGATGTCCCTGAACTCCTGCAACGCTCCACTCACCTCCCTCAGCAGGAGGCCTACCAAGAAATGGTTCCTGCAGAAATCATCTGTCAGGGAGTAATCCAACTGGAGGTCTGGAGAGCGCAGAGACAGAGAGAGAGAGAGAGAGAGAGAGAGAGAGAAGAAAGAGATGATAGAACAGGAGGTGAGAGAGATGGAGTGAGTTCCTGTTTAAACTCAACATGGTGTTCTGGGATGACCAACAGACACAAGCATGGCCCAGTGTTCGGCTGGACTGATTAAATGAAAACCGAATCAAAACACAGTATGAGACAGACACATCAGAGAGAGCCAGCGTAACCTTATCGGCCGAGAGAAACGTGATAACGGACAGGAGCAGGCGCTGGACAGGTGCTGAACAGGTAAACAGCAGATTAATTTATGTAGCAGAGAAAAAAAACAACAGGCAAAGATGTGATAAAACCACACTACGTGAGACAGCGACGCACGTGTAAATGACAGAAATGCATTGTGGTAAGGACGCCCTCGAGGGCTGGGCAGAAACGGCGATGACTGAGTTTCTTTTCATTGTTTGTCCGTTTTGTTTGTTTGAGTGATTAGTAATGAATGACATTTAACTTGTTTGGAGAAGGGTGAGATCAGCCCGGCACTCATTGACCTGATTTATGATCTTAAACATTCACAAAAACTGGAGCAAGGTAGCATTTAATATTATTGAACGTTTTCTTACTAAGTATTTATAAAGATGAAAAATGAATTAATTGATTGAGCGATTGTGAATCATGAACAATTCATTAATCATGATACCTATTACATGATTAATCATTAGTTGACTGACTACCTAATGGAGTCGTAAAAATGCATGGTGAGTGGATAATATTATAACATTATCCCAGATTGTCTGCTTTAATTGTACTTCAGCTAATTTACATTAATGGCTCTGCTGCTAAAATTGTGTGGAAATGATTTGCTATCATTTCCCAAAATGAGTGAGCACACATGTTCATATAGACAAACAGAGTCTCTACATGAGGATGTATGGAGGTATATTTACCTTACCATAAACAGTGGACACAGATTTGAGTTTCATACTCAACCCGTGTACATGTGTACATGCAAACACACACACACAGACACACACACGCACACATACACACTGACACACTTACACACACACACACACAGACCTACACACACACACATACACACTGACACACTTACACACACACACACACAGACACACACACACACACATACACACTGACACACTTACACATACACACACACACACACATACACACTGACACACTGACACACTCACACACACACACACATACACAAACCCTGCAGTGTGCTTTGAAAATCTTAGACCGTTACATTCAGACAGTGATAAGAGATCAAACCCAAAACATCGGTGTTATGGGTAATGAGTAGTGACAGGGGTTGCTCTGAGCCACGTCATTGGTCGAGGAGTGATTCTGTTAAGCTAAGCGCAGGACTGCAGTTCATTTAGCCTCTGTGGCCATCACAATGACACCACTGATCAGTTTTAGAGGAAAAAAAAAAAAAACAGACATGTAAACTGCACATCTGGCACCTACCTACTGCAGGGTCAGTACACTCCGTATCGGAGGCAAGTACTGTTAAATTCAGAGAAGAGTAGAGTGGGTATAGACCAAAGATACCACATGCAGGAGAACAAGAGATAGAGGGTACATTTAAAAAACCCCAAAACAAAACAAAAACAAAAACAAAAACAGAAAAATAAAAGAAGAAACAAATAGCACAGGATTTCAAAAAGAAGAACCAACAGGTCTTGCCAGCGCACTCAGTATGTAGAAACATAACTTTTTTTTAATCCTTTGCCTTTCCCGAAAGAAGTAATTAAACAGTAAGTGTCAGTTTCTCACCTTGAAATCTCTGTATTCGTCCCTTCCCAAAGGGCATGGGCAGGTTTAGGGGGACGTAGTGTTCATGGTTACAGACGACTCGTAGAAACTCAAACTTAAACTCATACAAGGTCTGCAAAGTAGACCAAGGTGAGAGGATAAGTTAGTCAAGTCACTCAGCACTGTACAGAGGTCTTAATACAACCCACGTGTCCATGTTTCCATGGTGACAGGCCCATGCAGACAGGTGGTTGTTACCTTGGTGTCTCCGGGCATGAAGCAGGTGATGTAGTTGTTAATTTGCTTGAAGACGAATCCCCTGTCCATAAACGTGAAGCAGCGCTGAGGGAAACATGAGGAAGAAATTAAATGCATTCATAAACTCTCACTCAGACCTGAGAACGTTTTCAAACACGTTTTCAATTCATCATCATTCCAAACCGGCACAAAAGACACGCTACATTTAAAAGGACATTTTTCAGGCAAACGTTTCTGTCAGCAGACATAAAATGACAAATAGAAAACAAAGTGATACACGTCGCGATGGAGTGTGTGAGCCAGCGTGTGTGAGCCAGCGCTCAGAGAGCTGGCGGGGTAATCTCACCTTAACGAAGACGGCCAGGCTGTGATTGGCGTTCCTAGCAGCATCCAGGTTGTCTTTATATTTCTGCGTGATGTGAGGCATCATCATGTTGACCAGCGTCTCCACCGTGTGGTGGAAGGAGGCAGAGAAACGCTGGTTTCTGGACAGCTGAAACAGGCCGAAACCACAGCTCAAAGTTACAAAACAGCAGATTCATACCTAGTCAACAGAACAGAGCACGCAACCAGCGCAAACCAGCTGAGACTCCTTTTCCATATTAAAGAGCAATTTACAGTTTCAAATATTAATGTAGTCTTACCTTGACCTTACCACTCTCTAACAGGTACTGTGCCATTGACTTCACTAAGGCCTCAAAGAAATACCAGGAGTACTGGACATAAATCACACCATGAGGAAGAATATTAGATATATGTATATGCCTATCAAGATTAACACCAATTATAAAACATATCAAACCATTCAAATATTCATCAAAAAATTAAATGCTTTATATTTAATGATCGTGTTTTCATGTGTATAAACTGTGTTGTAAAACCCGTTACCTTGAGCAGTTTGTTACTGGTTAGGAAATCAGTGGAGGGCTTTAGGATGGCAGTCATGGCTTTGGCTAGTTCCTCATGCACTGTCTTAGTGCTGGTTAATGTCTGCTCAGTCTTCAACACGTACTGCACAGACAAGAGAGAGAGAGAGAGAGACACAGAGAGAGAGAGAGAGAGAGACACAGAGAGAGAGAGAGAGAGACAGAGACAGAGAGAGAGAGAGAAACAGAGAGAGAGAGACATAGAGACAGAGAGACAGATTCCAGTCAAGGAATAGCATCACAAGGACATTTACTGCACGGCCCAGAGAATGAACGTTGGACTTCAGAACATTTTCCCTCAATGTGCGTGTTTGTATGCATGCACGTGGGTGTTTGTCGTGTCACAGTTGAGTATGAAACTCGTATCTGTGTCTGCTATTTGTGGTATGGTTACTATATCTCTATAGAGACTCTTTTTGTTTACGTTGACATATGTCTACCTTCACATATGACCGTAAATAGTGCTCCAAACCCTCCTCATGGCACTGAGCGACGATGTGAATCATGACTCTGAAAGACAGAGACGGTGACAGATCAGAGTGACGGAAGAACTATAATAAACCAGGAACACAGTAAAGATACGGCGACAGCATGTGACGTGTCATAACCTACACCTCCTCCGTACCCGCGATCACAGATTAACTCATAAATTACGGCGAGAGGAGAGGGGCTTTCTGAGGAGTTCTGAGAGGGGAGAGGGGCTTTCTGAGGAGTTCTGAGAGGGGAGAGGGGCTTTCTGAGGAGTTCTGAGAGGGCACGTGTGGTTTTTGAAGCGCGGCCCGTTGTGCCACGGGGTTCCGACAGGAACTGACCTGGTGACGTTAACAGCGACCTCTTCGTGACTGGCACTGGTAAGAACGCGGAACAACTGGTTCAGGATGGTGGGCAGAAATTTAACCATCACGTGACCCTCCATAGCATGAAGACTCTAAGGAGAGGACAGTAAAGAGAGAGAGAGAGAGAGAGAGAGAGAGAGAGAGAGAGGAATTCTGAGGAAGACTGTATTTTAAATCCAATGAAGACTGGAAAATGTGACTGAGGGGACTGGCCAGACCCTGAATGTCAGAGATAGAAGAGAAATAAAACACACCGCCAGAGCTCCTGGATTAAGAGTTTAGATATTTTCTTTTCTTGGCTACAGGCTATACTGTTAGCACGAGTAACTATTCAAAACACACGACATATACCGCATGTGTTCAAACAGTTCTAAATGGAGGGGAACAACAATTACGCAAAATTATATTTATACAATTATTATGATCATTATTATTATTATTATTATTACTGCTCTTTTCAGAGTTAGCATATGCCCAAATCTTTTTTCCATCTGTGTTTACATCTCCAGTGTGTTCAGATCAGTGGTTCTGATAAGGCAGGCGTGGACGGGACACACCCAGCCAGCCATAAAACCCAAACCCGCGGACGGGAACTGGTGTGAACTGAAAAACAGGACACACCTGATGGCCAGCGGGCACTAATTAAGCTCTTATCGCCCAGTTCCTGAACCACAGCTGGGCTATCAGAGCATCACTGCCCCTCAGTGACATAAGACCAGACCACGCTGTGACCCCTGGCCCTGCTCCAGTCCACATATCAGACCACAGACTGGCTCCGGCTGCACGACCAGTAAAGCTATTGTCTGAGAGGAATCGTGTGTTTACACTAGTACCCAAGAGATGAATCTGAATTACACAACTCTCAGTGTGGGGGTGCACACTGGGCTTGGGAATGGCTGTTTGCATTGTGCTGGGTGGGGCTGAGTAAACAGCCCCCCCCCCTCTCCAAAACATCCTGAGGAATTGTTATCGGCTACGTACGTCCGACAGATGCAAAAACAGAGAATGCGGGGGCACCCCCCCAAAAACAACAGCGCCGCTTGGAGGTGGCACCAGAGGGTACGAGAGGGTACAGGTCTGTAAAGCAGAACCTCACCTTCAGATACTTCACCAGCTCTCCACCCGGAGCCTGGGCCGCAGACGCCACGGTCTGACAGTAGTGGAAGAAATTATGCAAGTGCTGGTCCTGAAAGACAGAGACAGAGATAGAGGGAGACACAGAGAGAGAGAGAGAGAGAGAGAGAGAGGGAGAGAGAGTTGTATGATACCAGGTCAGCTGTTTTGTAACAGTGTGTGCAGTGTTAGAGCTACATAGAATGTCTGAGTGACATTAGTAACTGACCTGTGTGTAGACAGTAGACACAAGATGGGTGGACACTTTAAACAGTGACTTTCCTCCATCAACCCATTTGACCTCAGGGCTGGAATGCTGCTAGAATGTTTAAACACAAATACACTGTGATACATTGCTAATAATTACTGTGGGCAATTTCTTTCTATTCTTTAAACAATAAAAGCTGACATGTATGTTCATTCACACACACACACACACACACACACACACACACACACTAGCACGTGCGTGCACCCGCACACACACGCACGCACGCACACACACACAGACACACACACACACACACACACACACACACACACACACACACAATTTTACTCTACCTTGCTGCTACCCTCCTGGCAGCTGAGGTAGCCCACGGGCAGATTGGCAGCTACAGGGATGTTCTGCTCACTTTCAATCACTCTGCCATCTTTCAGCAAGGGTAGCCACGCATATCCCACTGAGAGCACACACACACACACACACACACAAAGGAAAATGTAAATGTGTAATGTGTGTAACAGATGTATCGATGTCCCATATGTAACAGATGCTGGTGTCCAGTCTTACCCTGTGTTTCCACCATGTCTCTTTTCTTGGTGCTGGCCTTACTGTTACTGTCACAGCTGATGTGATACAGGGTGAAGAGCACGTGGTGCTTCTCATGGAGCTGAGTGGGGAGCTCTATCTTAAACTAACACAGGAACATTCGCACAAACAAACAAACAAAACAAACAAACAAGTAAATAACCACTTTAATGCTACTTGTATACAGTACAATGAATGAAGGACTGAAGGTAGCCAATAGCATATCGGGGTAAATATTTCAAACGCCAGAACGTATATGACCATATATCGTCTTTTATCTTGTGCTTAGTTTCAGCATCTTACCTCATCATAAAACTCTGGGTTCTGCTGATGATGCAACACTGCTGCAAAGGCAGCCTTGGTGAACAAGGGACCTCCTGGACGCCCATAGATACACTGGTGGGACCAGAACAGTATATATCACAAGTTAGACTGGTGATCTGTCCAGTCTGTGTGACTTCTACTAATCAACAGGCTGAGGGAGAGAGAAAGAGAGAGAGGTGGAGAGAGAGAGAGGGAGAGAGAAAGAGAGAGAGGTGGATAGAGAAAGAGGGAGAGAGACAGATAGGAAGACACAGAAAGGGAGAGAGAGAGAGAGAGAGACAGAGGTATAGAAAGAGGAAAGGGGAGAGAAAGAGAGAGAGAGAGAGAGAGAGAGAGAGAGAGCAAGAGCGAGAGAGGGAGAGGGAGAGGGACAGAGAGAAATAGAGAGAGAGATAGAGAGAGAGAGGGGGAGAGGGGGAGGGAGAGAGACAGACAGAGAGAAACAGAGATAGAGAGAGAGAGAAAGAGAAGGAGAGGGAGAGAGAGAGAGGTGGAGAGAAAGAGAGAGAGGGATAGAGAGCGATAAAACAAAGAGATTTCTTGCCTTTAGAGGAACTGCATCCTCATCATCAGAGTCTCTGAACTCCAGACAGACAGCAATGTTTCTGGCCTGGACACAAACACACACAGCACAGCTCTCCTGACCCACTTTAGCACGCCAGAGTCTTTCACACACACACACACACACACACACACACACACTCACACAGTTTCTCACTCTCTCCTCATTAGCACATACTAATGGGCTGCAGCACCTCAGTCTCATTCCATTCATATGAATTATTCAGTGTGTAGTCAGCATTACACAGCTCACTGTCAGCAAAACGACGCATACCAAAACAACCCCCCCCAAAAAAAAACCCTCAAACAAGTCATGAGGGAATAATCATTTTTGCCTAACGTAATTGCAGATGGATTGCATGAAATACAATTGCATTTATTGTTTAATTTTTCATTTTCATTCATGGATTCCATAGATGTATTTCACTAATTTACTAAGGTGGGTCAATAAAAACAGTTACGGGGGGAGTACCGAACTACACCAGCGCAGTACCTTGGCGAAGGATTTCTGACTGTCGTATTTCAGGTGTCGGGGGTAGACGTACAGGTGGTTGTTGTAGATGGTGAAAGGTTGGGAGCATTTGGCTATAGAAGGTACAAACTCCTCCACCTCAAACAGCACACCACTCTTCTCGCAGCTCTCAAAGCTCCTCACGGGAATGTAGGAGGAGGTGACGCAGTCTACACACATAACAGCGGGGGGAGAAGAGAGATCAGCGGAGTGGAGGGAACCAGAACAAGAGCTATCTCATCATCTGGACTCAGAGAGTCTTTCATGTCCCGTGGGCTTGTTGAACTTGGAGGACTCACTCGTCAGGTCGGGAGGGACGTTGTCAATGGTGACGTCTAGGTTGCCTAAGATGACGGGCAGCTTCGCCATCTTCTCTGGTCTACGGAGGAGAAATAATAATAAGCAGGAGATAACACTCCATGTTATTCTCTACCTGAGCCCAAACGGGAAAAAAAAAGCCGATCACGAACCCCGAGAACAGAACAATATTTATCCTGACACCTGCTGATCCCTGTACCAGACAGAGGGATTTTTCTCCCCCCCGTTACAATAACATTTAAAGTCAATTTTGATCAGTCTGAACAGAGAAATTCTCATAGCTCAGACAGGATGGGAAGCAAATCACAGCGGTTAAAGGCTTAATAAACACAGGCGGAGACTGGCAGCGCTCGAGCAGAGAGAACGGGCCAGAGACTGGACTCACTTCCTGAAATCAGCCAGCAGTTTGAACATGTCTTCAGTGGAGAGCTTGTTGCTGTCCTGTCGGTAGAGTGCAGAGAAACGGGCGGATTTGTCCAGTGTGCCTGACGCATCTTTAAACAGAGGCCTTAGACAGAGAAAAGGGGGGGTGTGGAGGAGGGAGAGAGAGAGAGAGAGAGAGAGAGAGAGAGAGAGACAGAGAACTTATCAGTTGGTGTATGCACAGAGGCAGCTGAACAAATTATTCCTGTTGTTGCTTTCTGTCATTTTTCCACTGGGCTATGGCAGATAGAACACACACACACACCACACACACACCCACACACACACCACACACACACAGACACACAGTCTCACACACACACACACACACACACACACACACACACACACCACACACACACAAACTCACACACACACCACACACACACACACACACCACACACACACAGACACACAGACACACAGACTCACACACACACCACACACACACACACACACACACACGCACACACGCACACACACACACCACACACACACCCACACACACACACCACACACACACACACAGACACAGACACAGACACACACATACCACACACACCACACACACACACACACACACACACACACACACACACACACACACACACAGACAGACACACTTTTTCTCTTGCTGTCGAGGGACCAGTGGGAGGAGAGATAAATGATGCTGTCACATGTATTAAGATTCTCTCCTGTGATTCACACACACACACACACACACACACACACACACACACACACAGACACACAGACACACACAGACATGCAGACACACAGACAGACACACACACACACTCTCCCTTTCACCACTCACACACAGCAGCCGTAAGCCTCAAAAAGTCACGTATCATTTTCAGTCTGCTGGACAAACCGTGCATTTACTGTGTCACAAATATATATATATATATTACTACACCACCATTTATCCCCTCTGTCTGTTAACATACCACTAAAACTGAGTGAAACCTAAATTAATATTTGTGCATTTTCTTGTAAAAAAAAAGAAAAAGAAAAACAGGCAAAAGATGGAAGGGCAGACATTCTCAGTGTACTCTCCTGTCCCTCCACAGACTGCAAACCTCTGTGAGAAACCAAGGCAAAACCGTGTGTGTGTTCAAGGCACACTGACGGGTGTGTTACGGAGACGGTGTGAGGTGAATCTAGCGTACGGGTTAGTGTTCTTACCTGGCTGCCCAGGCAAAAGGCATTCTGTACTGACCCAGCCTGCTGCAGGCTAGTTTGGCATTCTTCAGCACTTTCTGGGCCGCCTGTGGAAGGGAGGAGAAGATAGCCCCCTCTTAAACAAAGGGAGGATCGGATTTGGCTTTCCCGTCTCTACAGTGGTGTAAATGCCTTCTCTTAAGCCAAGCTCTCCGCTCCATCCTTAATGCATTTCACATCCTCTCTCTCTTTACGAATCCGACTCACTGGCCTTTTCTGATTCCCAACAGAGGCCAAGGCCAATACGTCTTGTATATCACTTAACTTGAATAGACTGCTGAAGTAGCCCAGACTTTGTGTCCACTTTAATATTGGTGCAATTGACACATGCATCTTAAACGCATTACAATTCGTTTTCTGTGATTATTAAACATTCCATCAAGTGCACTGCTATTTCCATTACTGAAGCTTTAAGCAGGGCCCACTGTTAAAACGATATGGCTAGCAGTCTCAGATCACACTCTTCAGTAAAGCAGGTTTAAGTTCAAGCTATCACGGCAGCCCTAAAGGAGAACGGCACCAGTACCTTAGTGGAGTCCGAACTCTTCATGTACGGCTCCGCGCAGTGCGTGATCCCGCCCTGTAGAACCTTCTCTATCCGCGCCACCAGGAAAATATCGGGGTGTGGACACGTCACGGAGAACACGCCCTGGACACAGACACAGACGGCAGAGTCTCAACTTGCTTTTTCTCTGGGCAAAGCCGTCTTAACACCACAGAACACTGTGCAGTTAACAGAGCAAGTAGGAACAGCTGTGTACAGTGGTTTGGACCAGTCTCATAGCTCACTACAGCCAGCTGTGTCCCAAACACTCCAGAATGTCGTCTAATGAACTGCCACTAAGTTTAGGTCAAAGTTGTCTACTGCATTCTGTTTGAAGTTGCGAGGACTGCTTTGGACAAAATGATAGCAGACAGTGGATAGCAGACCACAAGTGCTGTGTCTACGAGATGAATATGCAGGGCCCAACCTGTCGCGGATACTGCATCACTGATTCAGGAAGCCCGTTGGCCAATCGCAGTCCTCCTGGCAGGCTGTCCCCGCCCCCGTTGATGAGCTGGCTGGCCTGACCCGGAATCATCTGCCGCACAGACGGGTGGTTCAGGTCCACGTGGAAGTCTGAGCTGATCTTACGACTGTTCTGGACGTCAAAGAGTGACAGGGTGACAAAAAACGGCTCCACCTGGTTCAAAAATGTAAAAAAAAAAAAAAGTGAGATGGAAAGAGAGTTTCATTAAACTGTACAGAAGCAAAAGCACTCTCATTTTTTTTCTCCTCAGAGAAAAAGAGCCCAGTTTTTTCTCTCAGCAGTACAGTAGGTAATGCCTATCCCAGCACAGCGGGGTCAGCTCCAGTGTCAAGAGCGATCACGAGATGTAAATCGTAACGTAATAGTGTGACAGACAGGTGGACGGGACCGCGTTTGGGACTTCAGATGATAAGCAGCTGTGCAGCAAACATGTCCAGGGTCAAAAAGGACAAAAACTCCCTCTTCTCTGTCCTCTCTATCTGTTCAGCACATGTCTGGAGACAGCCCCATCTGTTATTTTACCAATATATCACAGAACACATCTGAAAAAATAATGTATCCAAAAGATGCCCTTATGGCAACATACGAAATAGTTATCAGAAGAAAGAGAAGCTGAGTTAACACACGACTTGTGGCATTACTATATTACAGCTACACTAGAACAGAAAAGTGTCACAGACTGATAGAGTGAGAGTCTGAGGTCAGTAAGAGTCTCTGGCGTGGTCCAGCATTAGGCCGTCTGCCAGGTCAATGTGTGTGTGTGTGTGTGTGTGTATGTGTGTGTGTGTGTGTGTGTGTGTGTGTGCGTGTGTGTGAGGGAGAGAGAGAGAGAGAGAGAGAGAGAGAAAGTGTGAGGAAAAATACGCTCTCTCTAATGGACAGAAACTTGCTGAGATGTACATAAGGGGAAAGAGCATTAGAGAGACTTTGCTTCCATTACTGAAAACTCTCATCGCATTACTGTGTGCACTGGGCCATCCGTCATTCACACAGAGCCAAACAGTGGTGATGACACGGAGCTCAGCTGTCAGCCCTGCACATCACTTAAATCTAAAAGACAGATAAGCTAGGTATTCACACTGGTGCCAAATCTTATCCCATCTAAACTTCTTTTTTTATTTTTAACTGTACTCTTACTGTTTTCTTCTTTCCTTTTGTTGGCAGCATATATTTAGAAGAAAGAAAGAAAGAAAGAAAGAAAGAAAGAAAGAAAGAAAGAAAGAAAGAAAAAAAGAAAGAAAGAAACTGGTAGAAGTAACCTAGTGCACGATGGCGAAAGCAAGAGCACTTTGTATCTGAACTGTTTCTGGCAAAGAGAAGGATTTTTTTCGTGAAATATTCAGATTTCTTTTGTGAATGTTTTCAGTTGAACGCTGAAGAGGATGAGGATTACGTTTGTGGTGGGGCCCTCCTCATTCTCCGCCACACAGCTCTGGAGGTTGAACGATAGATCATTGCAGTTGACCAGGATGCGTTTGCCAAACTTCTCCTCAAACTGTTTTATGTCTGGCTCGATCCCAGAGAAGTCCAGTTTCTGTATGGAGAAAACAGAGCAGACGTCTTTATGGGCTCTGTCCTCGTAAACGCCGTGGCAGGTTCTCGTTAGGGCCCTGCTGAACGCACAGCTGTCCAGTTAAACAGGACTCAGCGTTAGGCCACCAGTGACCCACCTGTGTGTCCGGATCCAGAGTGAAGAGCTTCAGTCTGGTTTCATTCCTCATTCTAGACTCTATGTCTCTGGCACTCTGAAAAAGACAAAAAAGAAAAGAAAAGAAAAAAAAAAGACATTAGCATTGTTGGCTCAGATCTGCAGTTATCATTGATTCACTGCTGTAGGTAATCAAAGTTTAAACAGATCCAGCGAAGGCATTTGGAGAACCAACAGAAAAACAGGACCTACCTGAAAGCTGTCCATGCTTCCTGAAGAATTATCTGCCTTTCCCAGTTCGTCATCTGTGAAAGAAAGACAGGGCTGTAGTTATCATGGCTCAGGTCTACACCACAGCATGAAAAACAATAGGGGATGCTAGATAAACCGCCCTGAAGACTGTGCCTTCACACTTCATTTATTATTGGGCCCCTCCTAATAAAAGAATGACCGATTCCCACAGTTCAGTGGATAGACAAGAGCAGGTCTTCTGTTGTTTTTAATGGGATTTACTCAGCCCTGAAGCAATATTTGATCAACATTATTAAAATCGGAGAGGAGGTTTCAGTTAATACAAAATGTGTGTGTGTGTGCGTGTGTGCGTGTGTGCGTGTGTGTGTGTGCGTAATAGCGGGAGTTTTACTAAGACTTCAGTGGCTGTTGAGAGTTGTGGGAAATACACTTCAGGTTTGTGTATTAGAACACAGAGAGATCTGTCTCCAATCTGACTTCAGTGTCTTCTCAAATTCAGATACAGCCTTGCTAAAGCTGTGTAAAACTGCAAGAGAACAAGCTGAACATTTGAAGATGAAACCATTTTTCCTTGTGAGAGAGCAAAGGTCACTGACTTTACTTATCACTACAAACTCCAGTGACCCTTGAGATTTTGTACCCGGGTGGCTCTTGTAAGACACTTTGTCTGACTTTACGACGTGAGTCATTTGGAGTCTTCAGCAGTAAAAGCCACACTGCTGCTATCTGTGTGCTTTCTGTGTAACTCATTAAGCCTCTTCCTGTATGACAGTGCAGATCTTACAGGGCGGACAGCTGGACAGACACACGCTCAGCAGATTAAATACCCTCTCACAGCAAAAATGATGCTTCAGACAATCCATCATGTTTAGATATCATACAGAACCCCCCCCCCCCCACACACACACACACACACACACACACACACATACACACATACACATGTACAAACACATATACACACGTAAACATGCATATGTCCCCACACTGAAACACACACACACGCATACACTCACACACACACACACACACACATACACACATACACGCGCGCGCGCGCATACACAGACATACACGCACGCACACGCACACACACACACACACAGAGTCACACACCATCGTGGAAGTCTCCGTTCCTCTTCTCTTGCATTGCGATCTCAAAGCTGCTGTGGAGGATTTTGTTGAGGGTGCTGATCCACTCCTCCATCTCTGCCTCGCTGTCAGCGGCCAGCAGGTACGCACTCTTATCCTGCATCTTCAGCTCAAACGCAAAACGACGAACTTTGTTATTCTGTCAAGACACGGACAACAGGACAAACAGGTGACAAAATGATTCATTACAAATAAAACTACACGGCCAGGTAGTAAACTCGTGATCAGTCTCACATAAGACTTCAGCACGTGCAAAACCAAAAGGACAATCTCTGTTTGGTAACAGTCACTGATTTGAATTGACTTAGTACTTTGCGCACTCTGCAGTTTTTAAAAAATCTGCATAACTTCACAGTGTCAAAATAGAATTTTAGAAAAACTCGCGTCCCTGGAAAGCAACAGTGTCAATGTGCCTTTGTTCAGAAAGGTCTGCGGTTTTGCCGTTTCAAAAGATGACAATCTTTGCCGAAGTTTTATTCATTTGCATGTTTTTAGAGGTGCTTTTTACGGTCTGAAAACAAATGTCTGACTGTGAATAGAGCAGGTCCCAAACAGAATGTTCCGATCCGTCTTCCAAAGTTAACATCTAGAAATCTGCCAAGTCACCAGAGGACAGCCGCTGCTCGGCCCTCTGATCCACACCGCATGCCACACGGAATAAAAGACTTTTGAGGAAGGATACCCCCACCAGCCACCCACACAGACACACACACACACACACGCACACCCATGCATGCACGCACAAGCACACGCACACGCACACGCACACGCACACGCAAACACAACTCTTCCACGGCACCGCACCCAGCGGGCATTTCTTTATTCGCCGAGACTTTTAAGATTCTGTGACGGTTTCCAGAACAGAACAACAGAAGAGAGTAAAATACCCAGCACCTCTTGAATAAACTGTGACTGAACTGAAGTGCCGCGAAAGGCCCTGAAACCCCGGCTCCTAGGTAAGGACCAAAAGTGTTTCTTTGTGTTACGGAGAATTTGACGGAGAAGAAACAGACGTATATCACTGTTATTACCCGGAGAGGAAACGACAGCAGAGTCCGGTATGAGACAAAGTATTTCCATATGGGTTAGAAAGAAAGCACAGGGCCAGAACCAGAACCCAGCACTTTATAAAAGAGATGAGTCCCAGTTGGTCAGAACCCCACGCTAGGGGGGATGACCGAGCAGTGATACGACACCACAACCTAAGGTCTGTCCTCACCATTACTGTCATTCACAGGTGAGTTCCTGGAATAAGACCATTACTCAGGGATCTCAAGGTTATCCTCAGCAAACCCTCATAAATCCCCTGTTTTCAAAACACGCCAACGAGTCTTTCCCCTCGCTAATCTCTCCGGGTGAGTTTCCACGGGTTTTTACGACGGCCCCCGGAATTTTACGTGCGCCGGAACTGTCAGAAATTCCTAGAGAGGGAGGCTAGTTTCACTGTAGCGTAAACCTGAGTCGGCCAGTTACATTTGCTAATTGTTTAGCGGATGAGGAATGAGTGGGAGTCCATTAAAACAGCGCATGATATGAAGACATGGCCCAGTCACAGTTTATCAGTGTATCTACGAGAAACAATGACCAGTTAAGCAGACATGGTTCATTACCAGCAGATATGAGGGTGTGTGTAAGAAACTCTGAGTGCATATATAAATATATATATATATATATATATATATATATCAGATTGCAATCTAGCCATAACAGTTGGAACAACTTCTGTGGAATGCAGTGTCCTGAGAAGGAGCAGATCCTAGCTTTTTGGGAGGAGAAGGTAAACACGACTTAATCATCGGTGAGGGTCAAGAGGTCATCCCCTCCTCTTCATAGTCACCTCCACTCTCACTGAACAAACAACTGTATTCCACCGGGCTGGTGTTTTACAACACATCACCATGGTTACTCAACTCTACACGCCTGCGACGCACAGTAGGGGGAATATACTGCACGCTCCCGCTGTCTGCGTCTCTCATCGCGGAAAGACGCTACGCCGAAGGAGCAGAGCACGTCCACGCTCCGCGTCTGAAGATGCGCTCCTGGAAAAACACACAGGCTTTGTTTGGACTTTAGAACTCCGGCCCATAAAGTCAGGGTCCTTCAAGGAGAGGCTCTCGTGGCCTTGCACATGGACACAGCTGGATGGAACGGTGTGGGCGTGGCCCCGTTTTGGGTGATGACCAATGAAGGACGGTATGCGGAGCCAGAGCTAAAACAGCTGGATTTCAACATATGACTTCAGCCCCATGTGTTCGCAATCACTAAATTGATCGCAGGCTCACTCACGGGTCAATTCTTCTGCTATCTAATTGCGAGTCACATGACCCTGCCTCTTAAAACCTTTCCCTCCAAAGTAAAATAAAACACAGACCAACCCACACAGACACAATGGGGATAGAAGTGACAACAAAAAAAAAAAAAGAAAAAAAAAAAAAGAAAAAGAAAAAACCCTCTTATTTTTAACCGTCGGATAAAAGAAAAATACAATATTGGGGTAATGTAAATTTGATTTATAGTTCCTGAGGGCCTTCGGTGCCAAATTCCACATTAGATTGCATCACTTGGACTGTGTTTCTGACTGGAGCTGCCTGATGCATTGGCTCTGAACTACTGTAAATGTAAAACAGTGGTGCTGTGTAGGAGAACTAGTCCAAACAGAGTGGGTAAATCACCAGGGGGGGAGGACACGGAACAGATGTGTCCCACCCGTCTTTGCTGGCAGAGAACTTTCCCCCGGTGCGATCGGAGCACGAGGTGGGGACCAGGTTATTTTTCCCAGATGGCCCGTCGGGTCAAACGAGTGGACGCGTGCGGTCGAGATCTCGGCGCTGTAACACACGTCCCCGGGGTCGCAGAGCGATTTAGGGCGAAGACAGACACCCTGCAGCTGTATGAGGAAAAACCCTGGAGATGACCCAAAGTCAAAGCCCTGCAAGATGGCCAGATTCAGGCCAGCACACCGCCGATGGAACTCCCAGAACTGCCCCCAGGTCAGCATACTCCTCTCATACAGTCAAACATTAGTACTGACGCTTATTTCCATCATGCATGCCTACTGATACATTTTCATCATTCATAACTACTGACAGACATTTCCATCATACATAACTACTGGATTACATTTTCATCATTCATAACTACTGACAGACATTTCCATCATACATAACTACTGACAGACATTTCCATCATACATAACTACTGGATTACATTTTCATCATACATAACTACTGACAGACATTTCCATTACCCATAACTGCTGATAGATATTTTCGTACATAACTACCGCTAGGAGAACATCCTGTAAACGTCACAGTGTAATAATCTCTACAAGCTACACTCTGTGCTTCACTGGAGAACTGGAGTCTTAGAACATAAAACCTAAATGATACTTATTCACTGTTCTAATAATGTATGCCAATGAGAAATACTTATAAGAATTGATTTATTAGAAGACCATTTCTAGTCTAAACTCTCAAAACACACAGTTAAGCCCATCAGCATCTCTGACACAGCAGGCTGTATTTGACCCACCATCCCAAAGCAGGTCCAGCATCAAAGAACATCTGCATGGATTCTTTTTTTTCTTTTTTTTAAAAGTGAATTTTGCATCTGGACGATTTGAATATTTGCTCCATCTGTTTGAATATGTCTACATCTGTCTGCAGAGAGCGATCCTTAAAGCTCTCTGGGGAAGATCTGGGCTGGCTATCGATTGATACCCTTCTAACCGTCCAATCAGACGTATGCACTTTCACCCGATTGACAGCGGTTCAGCGTCAGCAGGACAGTCGACCTTGTGAGGAACGAGGGCGGCTCAGACATCCCGATTACACCACGACTGTTTTATACAAACACATTCATCTCACTAATGCTACCACTAATACTGCAATCTTAATCCAGCACCTGATAAAACCAACGATGACAACGGTAGATGAAATGCACTGTAGATGACTGAAATGCACTGTTTTCCGTTTTGTTCGTGCCGTTATGCAGAATTTGTATTCGTTGATCCACATGCGATTTTTTCTGCTTTGCTGTTTGAAATAGGCTGATATAATAGTGCACAATCACGAGTTTGCTCATTTATTTATTTATTTTTATTTAAATAGGGTTAATAGAAATTACCTGAACAACACCCATACAGGAGTCCAGGAAAATAGTTCCCTTTGGCTCTTTGGAGATCTTCTCGTCTTTGTAGAAGTTGAGATTGTATGATCCATCTCCAAGCTGAGTGAGATGGAAATACCGCCTCTTGAAAGACTGGATAGCCAGACAGAAACATAAACACAGATAGAGAGAGCTTTCAGCGTCAGGGTGGTGTCTATGAGTTTTGCTGAGGGGAAAATTTCAGATATTTATTCATTAATCACAAAAATTCCATCATCATTACCATCATCATCATCATCACCACCATTATTATTATTATTATTATTATTATTCTTGTTGCGGTTGTCATGGTTGTTGTTGTGGTTGTTGTTGTTGTGGTTGTTGTCATGGTTATGGTTGTTGTTGTTGTTGTTGTTGTTGTGGTTGTGATGTCTTACCCTCATGGTCACACTGATGGCATTGTTCACGTTGCCCTTGTAGAGCCAGCCGTGTTTGGTGATTCCTCCCTTCTGGGATCCAAGGGAGGCAGTGTCCTGGACACACACAAGATAACACACACCGCAGAGCCCACGGATAAGACATAAAGCTGTTCCTGTTCAAACACTCCTCCACTCGGTTGCTTTTGATCCTGCCGCTAAAGCAGACTTGAAAGGGAACACTTGAGTCATTGAAGTGAAAGTCCAGACCCGACGGCCGGGGAGAGAGACAGAGCACAGAGAGAGAATTTCCAAATGACCCCCCCCCCTCTCTCTCTCTGTGAAATACACATAGCATATACATAAACACTTATTCCGAGAAGACTGTGATGCGAACGTTATGTTAATCTTAAAGTGTACTTCAAAAGCAAACAATTCATGACTTTAATGTAACTAAACATATGGCTAGCATCACCACCTCTCTGTCAACGTTACGATTTGTACAAATATCCAGAAGACAAGAGGGAGACTAATAGTCTAATTACTTACATTACTGGACTATTGTGATCTTGCTATTTATGTCTTAACAAATAAGCTAGTAGCTGCTCCCTGAAGCTCCAAAGTATTATTCTATAGTTTCAACCACTTCTAGAAACTGATGACAACATACAAGTTTTCACGATGATGTGGTATTTTTCCTTTGTTTGGGGAATAAAAGAAAAGTCGACCCTGAAGAGTTGGCCGAGCCTTTGGATGTTTTCTGCATATCGTACACCCGTCTGAGGTAAGCCTGGAGAGTCTCATCACCTACCTCCACCAATCTTACTCCGAAAGGAAGGAGCCTGTTTCTTCTGAGAATAAGACAAATTGGGGCAGCTTGCTTTTAATTAACCCTAATGCCCCCAAATAGTGTTACCAGGCAACAAGCAAATCAACACTCCCCCCGGTGTAATATTTACTGCAATATCCGCAGCGATAATCTACTCGTTATGGCCTCTGTAATCAGGGACACGCTGGCCAGGATGTAGGCCTGTCTATAACCTTAACTGGATGTAATTACATCAAAAATGCATCTGAGAAAATGACTCGAACTGTGTCTGTGTCTGGACGGATATTTTTGCTTTATTTCACGACGGTTTCTGCTATAGCCTGTATGAGAGGGAGGTTGGGATTCTTTTTTTTTTTTTTTTCTTTTTACTGCTGCTCTTGGCCGTTCTAGAACATTCTTATGAGGTAGTGTGGGAGAAAAGGTGAGAGAGAGGCAATACTGCCTGTACGTGTCAGCCGGTCAAAGGGACCACAGAGAACCCCCCCCCCCCCCCAAACGGGGTTTGGATGACCTGTACAGATTAATTGTACGGGTCGAATATTGACCTCTGAACAACTACAAGGTCTACGGGTCTCCTGGTCCTTCTGGCGCTCCGCTAGAGGAGGAAAAACACCTCCTCTTCCAACCCCTCATTACTCACACCACCGTGTTTACATTACGCATCTGTCAATGAAGCAAGAGATTCATTTGTTGTGAGCGAACAAAGGAGGAGAGATTTTTGAAAAGAATAATATACAAACATAGAAAGTTTGGGAATAGTTACCAGGACAAGGTTATTCCCTTTTAAAGAGGAACATCATGAAATAACAGCAATGGCTGAGTTAAATACGTTTATACGATTTTTCACGATACGAACATTACTGAGTTAAAAAAAAAATATATATATATATCACCCACAAGGATACGAGGACACGGTGTAAAAAAGGAGGGAGGGATGGAATATGGTGGCTTTTTGTTGGTTCCATTTTAAGTTAAGTTTCTGGACTCCTCCGTACAGCTCAGCGCAGGTGTGGACTATTTCATGAACTGTACTCCATGTAGCGTCCCAAGGCAAAGGGTCTCTCACACAGTTTTACAGACTAGCTTTTTATATACAGCTTTGCAATCAGGCTCCTACCAAATTACACAAACACACAGAACCCCCCCACCCCCCCCCCCCAAAAAAAAGATCAGGAGTGAAACGTTTCTGGTTTTAGATGTGGTTTGGACTCTGAAGGCTTTGGGGCAGGGAGCAGAAGGGGAGTGTACATTTCAGACGCTTTGAGGACGGGCCAGATTTCTGAGTCCTGCGGCTCAAAAATTACACTTTTACGCTTTGAATTGAAATGAGCCATTTCGTTAAACAAAAAGACAAAAAAAAAAACCCCAACGCCTCTAATCTCTGGCCTCACGTGTTCCGGAGCTTGAAATGGAACAGAGGAGACGATTCTGTCCCTCGTCAGAATGAATTACTGAAACGGGAGACAGTGCAGGAGTCTGGTGAGGCGTGGAGCTGTGAGAGAGAGAAAGTTCTAGAAATTACTTCGTCTGGACATCGGGCACCGGTCCCTGAGGAGACGTGACCTTGGGGGGAGATTTAGAGGTCGATATTTAAGGTACTGTTTGGGGATATGTACAGGGTAGAGAGAGGCTCTCAGGCCGGGGCGGCGTGTGAGGTGTGCTGGCGGAGAGATGACTGGTAGTTTGCGACAGAGAGTCGACATAGAATCGTCAGCTAGCTTTTACTCAGGTCACCCTGCCCCGTCTTTCAGCAACAGCGTGTGCGTGTGTGTGTCTGTGTGTGTGTGTGTGTGTGTATACTCTTTCACTGACATCAGGGAAAACCAATAAAGTGCTAGACAAACCATTACTCGCGATCGTTAATCGTTCTCAATGCCGCCAAATAAGAGCAGGGAAATCACCCATAATTCGATCACAACCCAAAGCCCTGGCCCTGCCCTCCTCTCCTGGCTTTGATCTTCCTCTTTAGCTTGTTCTTACGCTTTTGTTTAAGTACAGCCTGGTCAGCTTACATGGTTCAGAGCAGGTATCCCTGCACCACAGAACATCAACATTTATCTAAAATGTGAATAATGCTATCGCCTCTCACTCACTCGCTCGCTCACTCACTCTCTCACTCACTCACTCTCTCACTTGCTCACTTGCTCACTCTCTCACTCACTCGCTCACTCACTCACTCACTCGCTCGCTCACTCGCTCACTCGCTCACTCTCTCACTCTCTCTCTCACTCGCTCTCTCACTCGCTCACTCGCTCACTCACTCTCTCACTCTCTCGCTCGCTCACTCACTTACTTGCTCACTCACTCTCTCACTCTCTCGCTCGCTCACTCACTCACTTGCTCACTCACTCTCTCACTCTCTCGCTCGCTCACTCACCTCGTCTTTATCCGCGTCCTCATCCACTTCAAACACGTGGACGGGAAGTTTGTCTGGTCTGGACACCTTGCTGTACATCAGAGAGAGAGGGAGAAAAATATAAACAGAGAAGTAGGCGGTTGGGTTTCAGATCTGTTTTCCATTGTCGCTCTTTTCCATTGATGCTGCTGAAGGATACCAGGATATGGTTTAAGGATACAGTTGTTTTTTTTTTCCTCTCCACTGTTGATGCCAGAGAGACTGAGCAGTGAGGTTTTAAATGTTTTTTCCACTGTTAGGAACAATGCCACATAGACACTGATGAGATCAGAATCAAATCTCTCTCTCTCTCTCTCTCTCTCTCTTGCTGTTATTGATGCCAAGGAAACTGAATGATTTGATTTTCACTGCTCACAATGAATATTATTGGATTTGGAGATTCTTTTTTACTATTTCCCTTTCTGTAAACATAATCAGCGATCAGAGAATCTATAGGAAACTAAATGCGAGTCAAAGAAGTGCTGTAGTGTTTTTTCAGAAAGACAGAATGGTGGAACAAATTTTGTTTTGTTCTTTTTTTTCCCCCGTTTTTCTTTTTGACAAAAATGAAATCTCTAGTCCTACCCCCTTCATAGTAAACAACAAAAAAATGTTGATGTTTGACTTTGTGATGCAAAGATAAAGCATACGGCGCAAATGTAAAGCTTAGATGAAAAGTTGGTAGGCTTACTTGGGAAGCTGGCGGAAGTCTCCGGAATAATCCTCATACTTGTAATTAATGACATGCCAGTCGGACTTGTACGTCTTGATACACTGAGGGAGGAAAGAAAAGTTATGATCACCACTGAAAAGAAAACATCTGACAATGCATTTGGCCACCGACATCCATTAATCACCACTCGGGTCAAGTAGTTTTGGACTAACAAAAAAAAAAAAACAAAATTAAATAACCACTTTAAAGAACTCATTCATTCGCTGAAACCTTTGCTCCTTGTCCAATCAGATTAGAGCATACACAGGAAAAGGAGGATGGATCAAAGAGGGTGTTTTTTGGAGCTGAATGTTCTTATCTGGCAGAAATGAAAGCTTCCAACAGGATTTGGATTTACGTGTAAGCAGGCTCCAGACTGAACAGTTCAAAAGATCAAAGATCACGCAGAATCTGAACATCCACAAAAGATCACGCAGAATCTGAACATCCACAAAAGATCACGCAGAATCTGAACATCCACAATATTCAGTGTCAGTGCACGAGATCACAGGCATCTCTGTGCTTACAAAACATTTGCTAATTTTGGCATGTTTGAACTCAAATTTAAGACATATATGCATAATTTCATCAAGATGAGACCTCAAAATGAAAGTTCTTCTGGACTAAAGCCACTGGCCTCAATGGAAGAGTGTTGCATTGATTGATCTATAGTGCTTTCAAAGGAACCAGACTTCAAACTTTGTTTTAGGTGTATAATGTAAGTTCATGTAACAAAAGTTTAAAACATGACATCGTGGGGGCAAAACACCTCACAACTTGGAACTTCTGGGTAGAGGAATGTCAGGCACATACACACACACACACACACACACACACACACCAGACAAAAGCTGCTTTCATGCGTTCTGTCCGTATCGTGGAGAGGAGGCCCTGTACGACCCCGTACTTCTCCCTCCTCGTCCTGACTCATCTTGTCATGGAGGAGTGGGAAAAGCCAGGTGCTAAAGTGTGTTTTCTTTACTTCACCCCGAACCAGCCATCTGCACATTGTTAGACATTCCCCCCGTATGAACACAACAAAACAATATTTACACAAAACGCCCGCATTTACAAGAAAGGGTCTGACGTGGGAATCGTTCTGCTTGGGAGGTGCAGTTGGATCAGTCCTGTATCAAACGGAACAGAAAACAGAGCACGTCTCCCTGTGTCAAAACCCGCAGCTGCTCTTAAGACATCACGCCGCACTTGACCACACCGGCGCAGGGTTTTTATCGCTCAAATTCTGAATCCTAAAATCCCTCTTAAGTCACATGACCTGAGGTCAAAAGGTGAGTGTGTCGAATGCAAATCAAATGAGTCAGCGGTGGAAAGATAACTCTGACTGCCAGCCAGAAGGGCTAATTACCTTCATAGTCACCGGCGAGTTCTACAATGAAACAGCATTCCAGAACTTTCTCCAGGACGCTTTCTGAGGTGCAACCAGTTATGGCATGCGGGACTGACACGAGCAGAACACGGCAGGAGGATTCAAATGTGTGCTTTCATGTCGAAGTTTGATTTATCGGAATTCATAATTGTCAGAGCAACGCAGACTCTAATGGAGAGTAGCAAAATGTTTCTAATGACTGGACCACATCCAGGAAAGACTTCATAACTTCCCAGGTTGCCTTTGCAGAACAATAAAACATCATTGTGTTGCAAACTATGCGCTAGGTGAAATGGAAGCCGGCCTTGGCTGGGACTCGCTCCGTAAACAATGGGAGAAATCCTCGGAGATCAGAAATGTGTGTGTGTGTGTGTGTGCGGGCGAGAGTGTTTTTCAAATCCACTCCTGTGGTATGAGTGGACGCTTACGCAAGCTCCAGCCAGATAAGGAACTGGTTGTGATCGCGACCAGCCCTGTTCGATTTTTCTGGAGCTCAGATTAATCTGGCAAACCACCAAATAATAAGGAGAAGAATTCAACCTCAGCATTCAGCTGTCAGCTGTGTGGTCATCTGTGTGCAGTATTTTCAGACTTTAAGGGCTTGTCTTGACCCAGAGGTTTGTGGTTCTGATAGGTGGAGGACAGTTCTTACCTCCTGGACCAACAGACTTTGCGCCTCTCTCTCCGCGTTCTCAGGAACCGAAGGGTAGAGAGTCCTCACCTGCCGGCGAATCGTTGATATCTGTGGGAAGAACATTAGTTTAGGAATTGAATCTGTACCGGGGCAAAAGATGAACGGTCCTGAAGATCTTTAACGAAGCATCGTTTTTTCATAATACCTCCATCTCTATAAGAGATTTTTCATTTTCACACCAAAACGAAAAAAAAAAAAAAAAAAAAAACCCAAAAAACAAAAACTGAAGGGCCTTATCAAAAAAAAAAATCTTAAAGACCGTTTAAAATAATTAAAAAGAAAATAAAGTTTGGTCCTCCGGAACGGCATGAAATCATCTGGCCGTTATTTTTCAGAGTTCATGTCTAAATATTATTTCTCGCTAATGAACGCTCCCAAGTGGCCCTCCAGGTCAAAAGAAGGTGCAGTAGACCAGGATACTCCTCTGCATTGTTCAGCCTCACTGCTGGCCGCTGGCCACTAAACACTGGGAGTGTTCCCTATGGACCAGAGCTCCAGAGGGCCAGAGGTTCCAATCCTTTATACACTCTCTCTCTCTCTCTCTCTCTCTCTCTCTCTCTCTGTGGTATAGGGCCTTTTCTAATGAACACTGCAGGGGTTTAAAAAAAACACACACACAAAACACGATGAACCCGTGCTCCCAATTCTAAACAAATGCTTCCCAGCCCTGATTCCAGCTGAGGGAAATATTTTAATTTGATCTGTTCCCATGTTAGGTTATTCTAATGAGTGAAGAGCACACAAACCATTAACCCTTTTTTAGTTTAAATTGGTGTATTGTATCTCTCTCTTTGTTGTCTGTGCAAGACAGCTAAATAGAGTATCACCCACAAGTATGGGGTTTTCATATGAGTGGATACCACACACACACACACACACACACACGTGCGTGTTCATCAATATTCATATGCATTTGTCATATTGCAGTGGTATGGCATCATCTTGTTAAGGCAGGACACGAACCGGAACTTCTGAGGCAGCAAACAGAGTTAAATTTCCTACTTCCTTGCCCTTCCACACACACACACACACGCACACGCACACGCACACGCACGCACACACACACACACATGCACACACACACGCACAAAAAACACTCCAACGCAGACATTATGGAAATTTCTTAAAAACAGGCACACAAAAGTTGTGTGGAATGAATTGCTTACTGTAAGTCAGGACAATAGGCACTCCTTGTAAACCTCACCTACTACAGAGATAGATAAACAAACCATGCGGCGAAAACCACCCGCTCAACAAGCATCACGCAAAAATTCCCAGCCTGACTCACATCCGATAGTAAAACAGCAAGAGCAGCACTCGTTGAAGTCAGAGTGGTCAGATCCAGATCTCTTCAAAGCAAAACAATGACACGCTGACCCCCTGCCCACTCAGTGGGAATCTAAAAGACACGAGATCTGTGTTGAATGGCTAAAATAAAATCTCCACTTCTCTGTCAGTTGGATAAGAACTCTGTTTCTAATTAATTAATTAACTATTCTTTAAAAAAAAAAAGGAACGCAAAATATTTCCCAAACCATGGCATATCAAAAGTAACCAGCGTTTGTATGTGTGCTCATTAGGGTAAAAACTTAACACCATGCTAATTGATATAATACTGACTGATAAAATTACAGAACATTCCATAAATCATTCCATAAAGTTTTCCTAGGAGCCACAGACTTCGCAGGACGAGAAAATGTATTTGGAATAAAAACTTTATTAAGAGTTCAAGTAGGTCCCTTCTCATAAACCAAAACAAGGCAAAACAACAACAACAACAACAACAACAATTCCATTCCTTGCAGAAGGAAGATTTTTCACACCCTCAGCTGAGGCGTGGAGAGTATTCATCCCACTAGCGTAAAGAATATGCCCTGCAGGTGTATCCACAGAGAGTCCGTGGATTTGAGTTACTCTCAGAGTTCTCCTGCTGGGCTCTGCTGTCATTTGGCATGGTGCTCCTTTTGACTCCCACTCTGTGGAGGACAATAAGGAGTCGCTATTTACGAACAAGGAGGCCCTGGCTTCCTGTGCGCACCCCAGGTTTCCTGGTGCGAGATGGTAATCTCCATAATTCCAGCGGCAGAAATGAGTGTGCGAGCGGACCCCAAGGAGCCAGGAAGAGGGCAAGAGGGAAGAGGAGGAAGCAGCAAGGAAATGGAATCCTGTGGAAAACTGGAGAAGCGCGCTGAAACACATTCTCCTCCATTAGTGGCTTCACTGCCACCCCCCCCCCCCCCCCCACCCTCCCCACTGGAAAGTTACCTTCCAAAGTTACCAAGCCATCCAAAAGCAGGCTCAGAGGGACAGTTGGCTTGGATGATAAGGTTGAGGACGATGTCATATATTGCCTGCTTTGAATCAACAAATCCTTATGAAAGAAGAACACTGTGGAGACAGACTAATCTCTGACAGACTTTTGTGCACCAACTTCCGTGGGAGTAGTATTTTAGTTTTAGGTTGGGGCAGATGGATAATCAGAGTTTAGTTCTGTGGGAGTAGTGTTTTAGCTTTAGGTTGTGTTGGGTGGATAATCAGAGTTTAGGAGGCAATATTTCTCCTAATCCCACAAAAAACCCCTCTGCAAAAAAGCATGTACTGTATGACATAACCCATATGGCTTTAAAATAAACAGAGTTTTCAGATTCATTTTCTTTAACCGCTTCAATTCCTATTTGTAGCAGTACAATTCAACTAGATCCTCCAGTGGAAGACCTTGGATTCCAAAAGAGAGTGAGTGAAAGAAAAAGGAAAAAAGAGAGAGAGAGAGAAAGAAAGAGACGCAGAGAGAGAGAGAGAGAGAAAGAGATGCAGAGAGAGAGAGAGAGAGAAAGAGAGAGAAAGAGGCTGACAGCAGTTTCAGAGCCTCTTTTGTGCCAACATCAGGATTTACAGAGCGGCTGGAGGCTGAGGGCTGCAGCCCACAGCCCACAGTACTGCAGTGTGTGACTGGACATGTCCTTCAGGGTCTGGCCCACATCCAGTCAGGGTCATCAGACTGAGTGAGTGAGTGAGCAAACAGTCCCACAGAGACCATTCCACCCACGACTTGACATACAGCCGGAAGACACCGACAGCCCGGGTCCACAGCCCAGGGAGTTACTTATGAGCAAACAGATGTTGAAGTCAGTCACAGTGTCTTTGGTTTTGGTGTGCAAGAGAGAGAGAGAAAGAGTGAGTGTGTGTGTGTTTCTCACTGTGTGACGATCACCTGTTGCTCTGTCACACAGGACATTGCTTGTGTCTGAGTCTCATGTGTTTGGCGAGTGAGCGTCACGCTCCAGGTCCATGAACAAGAACATGGTCAAGGCTGTGTGTGTGTGTGTGTGTGTGTTTGTGTGTGACTGGGAATCTTACTCAGCTGACCGGCCTTCACAGACATACACTGCTTCACCCTCCCTCACCAGAATACCTCACTCCTCACTTTCAGAGTACAGAGGAATCATTTCGCACACTGGCTCAAGAGACCACGATTTCTTTTGTTTCGTTTGAGTACAAACTCAAAACCTGGCTCTGGGTATTTTTCTTTTTTTTCTTCTTTTATGGCACTTACTTAATGGAAGGACACAAAGACAAAAACAGCCTGAGGGGGTTTTATAATTCATCTCTGGAGTTGGAGTTAGTTTTAAAGAAAAAGAAAAAAAAGACAAAAAGAAAATCTGTGAGGAGAACCTCTCTGTAAAGATGGAGAAACCATTACGGGTACGACAAAAAAAAAAAAGGATCTTTCACAGCGTAAGAGGAGAAGTAACAATAAAGACACTTTTTTTTTTTTTTCTTATGAAGTGTCTTCAGGATCGTGAGACAGCGTGTGAAGGTCAGCCGTTTGCGGATTCGAGGCTCAGTCTTTCCTCGTTCCTGATATAATTTCCATCTCGCCGTTTCCAGCACAGGAATCGCATGTCCGGAGCGCAGGGATGGAATATTTGAGTGTATGTGTGTGTGTGTGTGTTTGTGTCGCCCAATGGGGACATCGATAAGACTAGCAAATAGCACCAGACCAGGAAAAATAAAGCTGTAAGCCAAGAAACCTCTGCCCCGTCTCTCCACACGGGGAAATGGTCGTTTTCCATCCAGGGGACCCCCCTCCCCCAAATACTCAACAGGCTGAGCCAATGCAACAGCCTTTTTCATTACTCAAGTGACCGGGCAGATCGACACATTTCTCCATGTCATAACACTGTAATAATGTGTAAAATTAACAATAAATGGATGTGATCTAAACGTATTTAACTAATCATGTTAAACTGAACGTATTAAACTACAAGGCTTTAAAAGCTGCTCTCATTCAAAATGGAATCGTTTTATTTCAAACGCTAAACTCATGGTTGAAAAACGGGGCAGCGAGTCCGGTCGTCGGCCGACCGACGAAGACGGATTCCATCGGACAGAAACCGCCCCGCTGTCGTGCTTTGATGGCTGTGCGACTTCACCTGCCGTGGGAAAAATTCTCCGCAGTTCTGAGCCAAAAAAGTGAGAGGAGATATTACGGCCCTGAGGTCACGTTCTGCTCATAACGACTTAAAACAACCCTGTCGGAGTTAGAGCTTCCAAAAAACAAATGACCCACTGCACCAGAGTAGAGTTCCACCTTGAGGCAACAACAACAACAAAAAAAAATACAAGTTACAAATCTGACATCCTCCCTAACATACCTCTTAGATCATCTTTTGCTACATCTGCCACATTCCAGAAGTTCCTGCCAACCTCCTCACTCACCGACAGAACAGATAAAGAGAACTGGCAAGTGATGGAGGCCTGAACCCATCCTACTCTCGTAGATCACTTTTGATTCTGGCAAATTCCAGCACCTGCTGGCGTGAGGAGCGTTGAATGATGGGGTATTGGCGGAGGACTCACCTGGAAGTCCTCCAGTGGGAACTGAAGCATGTCTCTCAGGACATCGCTGAGGATCTGGGTCTTCCTCTGAACCAGGACATTCTCATAGTCCAGCGGCTCGATCACCCTGGGCTTCACCTGCAAAGAGAGAGAGAAAAAAAAATCAGTCATCGCAAGTTTCGATACTGTGCATTAAAACCGATTAAGCGCCGATGATAAAAGTAATGTTTACCACACCGACTTTTTGTTCACGAGAGGTTTCATCACGTTTCTGAACTGAAAGTTATCACTACTTTATCAGTGGTTATCACTACATTATCACTAGTTATCACTACTAAAAAGAAAGGATACACTCCTCTTGTGATCGGGCTGTTTCTGAGGCTCTTTAAGAAAAAAAAAAAAAAAAAAAAACCCCGCTGGTGTGCGCAGTGACAGTAACACATTCACAGTGGTTCAGCTTTCCACAGACAACAGCGGGAGTTGAAACTCCACAGCGCACAAAGCCGCGCGAGGAGAGAAGGGATCGGGGCGGAAGACCGAGAGGCGGAAACGCGAGGTAAATGACGCAGGTTCGAGGCTCGGTGCTGCTCCGCGGGCTATTTCAACGCGGCTTCTTCACGCGGCGTGGACGCGATAGCAACTCTCCGCCGTTTCGAGGGGGAAATTTCAGAGAAGCTGCTCCTAAGGCAGGTCACCAGTGATGTGAGTCTGTGTCAAACCAGGCCATGAGAACAGTGCGGCGTCCAAAAGCGAGATCTGTCGCGACACATGTTGCGCGTTAGACACGTCACGTTAGCGTATAGACACTGTGTCCACCCGCTGTGTGGCTAATCCAGAGTGGTGGCAGCCTTAAAATCATATCATATCTTTTGCCAACAGATCCCTGGTGAAACGCAGGCAGCAAGTACTCACACGTAACTCACATGTAACATAACTATGCAGCTGAACATCCTGAACATATACAAAAACGATAAGAGGACTTAAGGACACAACAGTGAAACTAACAAGAGAAGAGAATCCAATCCTGTATACGCTCTGCATCGATCAGTGCCCGGATAGGTCTTAAGACCGAAGATAACGCACATCCAAAAACTCAGTCAGACATGGGTGCTAAAAATGGGTAAATGACACATGAAACTATGTGTGCAAACATAATGTTAACAGATATTACAAACTGCTCCCTGCAGCTTTGCGCTGAACATATTTTGGAGAGAAATGCAAGTAAGAGGCTATGCAATCATAATGTGATGGAAGGCAAATTAAAGTGGATAGGCCTGGAGTCACCTAAATGCATATAACAGTCATGCAGACAGGTATGAGTTAGAGACAGCAGGTAGGATGTGGAGACAGGAATGAGTTGGAGACAGGTATGAGGTGACCAGGTGTGCCTGTGGCTTATGCTTCAGTAATGATAACCCTGAGCAGTCATAATACACAAGTGAGTCAACCAAAACAGAGTCTGTACGTGCGTGCGCGTGTGTGTGCGTGTACATGTGTGCATGTGTTAGTCGGTGATACTGTGTGTGTGTGTGTGTGTGTGTGTGTGTGTGTGTGTGTGTGTGTGTTATTCGGTGATAGTGTGTGTGTGTGTGTGTTTCATAAAGATTAATCCAGCGGGGAAATCAGACTGCTACAGATCTGTGTGCTCCTCCACATCTGGGACTGATATTTGAAGAATGACCTCAGATAGAGTCTTGGACACCAAATTGTTTTAACATTCAGAGTTTGTGCACATGTCTCTATGAACAGAACGACTCATAACTCAACTTTCCATAGTGTACAGGGCAATAATGACAGCATCAGACTGATAAAAACCTGCCGCCTGGTCTATTGGCAAGCTGATTAAACATGATCTCACACACACACACACACACACACACACACACACACACACAAACAAACAAACAAATCTCAGATTGATCTGTCACCAGATCTATCATCCTCTGTGGAACGTGAAGACACAGGGGGGAATGCCAGACTCTGACGCAAATACACCAGCACACACACACACACACACACACAGGTAGGCAGATCAGGTGAGTCAGACCTCCACAACACTGATAACCATCTGTTATTAACACCTACTGTTCACAGCGCAGACTAAACGTCTTAAACACCAGACTAGCGTAACCATACGCCAATGCCAACTTCAGACCGGCGTAATCACAGGCCAACACCAACTCAGAAAACAATTCCCAACCAGCAATCCCGACCAATCTGGGATAAATGCTAATCCTCCAGGTGCCTGATATCTCTGGACAATCTGCGGTTGGGGGAAGTTTCGACGGGACTGGACGTTACGAGGTTGGATGTGGGTTTATAGACGGCTGGAGGTTTAATGTTTCACAGGCACCTGAACCGATGTTGTATTCACGCCAAGAGTCACATGAGAGACAGGTGACATTTTACTGTCACTGACTTACGAGTTTGAGTGTTCTTCAGACACTGTATTCTCACCACATTTTATCTGATTACACAGGTAGTTGTCCGTTTTCAGTTAAGTTTGAGACTTTTGTACAGAGAATTTATTGATGAACACAGACCCTAATTTCTACACATCTCGCCAATTAGCTACAGCTGAATCATCTTAGAATCACTAAAACTAAAGTAACAAAACACACTTGACCAAAAGATAAAAGTCAATTTAAAAGACTTATTTATTTATACGCTTGTCATTTATTCTAGCAAGCCTTTATACCATGGATATTGATCATTTTTGCAAACGTCATTTGACCAAAGCGCGGTCATTATAAATCGAACGCTGGGTCGGTTGAGGTTGTGTTGGCGTCACGTTATTCATAACTGGTCTAAGTGATCCTGTCATTGTTCTGGAATGTCAGCAGCTCATGGGTTCTCTCCCGTCAAAAGTGTGTGTGTGTGTGTGTGTGTGTGTGTGTGTGTGTGCGCGCGTGTGTATGCTCTATTGTCAGCCGTGCTTTTTGTTTCAGAAAGGCACTGATGTTTTCCACATGTCATTGTCATTGCACTAAGCAGTGTAAGCTCAGAGAGAGCAATGCAGGAAAAACGAAAAATGTCACATTTTCTACCAGGAACGCCCTCTGTGTCTACAAGAGTGACCATAACTCAATCCAACTTCTCAATCCAGCACTCTCCAGTCTCCCTCTGACTCCAGCTAGTAACTCACTCCACACACACACACACACACACACACACACACACAGAGAGAGAGAGAGAGAGAGAGAGAGAGAGAGAGAGAGAAACTGGCCTTGAAGATAATTACTTGTCCTCAAACTTTTAGTGTTTGCCAACTGCACAACTCTAAAAAACAGCCCACTATTGTAAAAGAAATCAAAGTTTCCGGGGTTGAAAAAAAAACACAATGTAGCCTGAGCTTAGAATCAAGCTTCCAAAGAAAAGGCCTTTAATAAACCCGTGCTCAAATTCAGACCTTCACTTATTTGTTGGCTGAGACTTTTTTTTTTAGGTTATTTTCAATATCAAAAGTATTCGGTCGGTCGTTCAGTCACCAGCTCGCAGGAACTTAAGGTCATACGCAAGATAAATGTTTCCACTACATTCATTTGCATGAAGTGGTAAAAGTAACAGACACCTCACCCCAAACGGAGTGATACGTTTATCAACCACAGACCAGTCGTCATGACAATAATTATGTTGCACAGAGCAAATGTTTTAGATGCCTCAGAAAACCTGGCTTTGCCTCTCTGGGATTTGTTACAGAGCTTCTCTGAGCAGACGTCACCTAACGTTTATTTCTCAGAGGCTATCAGAGCCGAGTTACCTCATGACCTCCCCCTGGCGTGGAGAGACGAGGAGGTAGGTTTCTGTCCGCCGCTCCACTCCCTGTTATTCGGAGTGACTTTTGAGCCTGCTCAGGGTGTTTTACTGGCACTATATTCTCTAAATAACCCTGAGGAATGCAGCAGTCTGCCCAATTCCCTCATCTCTTCAGGAAATAAAACCGTGCGCTTTTGAAACGTGAACCCCGAATGTCATCGTGGAAAATAATTGATGTCAAATCAAAAAAGGTGGTCTGGATTTTTTTTTTTTTTGTCTACCGAGTTACAGGACTGCGAGGTGGCGGAAATCAGTATTAAGTTCTAAGGTACAAAAAAGTATTCCATAAAAAACCCCGACCACAAACTTTTAAGAGGGCTTTTCACTGAGCCGATTTATTCAGATGTTCTAAATGTATTATTGTCAGATATAAGACACCTCCAAAAGCCTCTGCATCCATGCAAACAAACTCTGATACTGCCTGACATGAGAAAAAAAAAAAATTAGTTCACCATCCCGCCCTGATTTTGAAGAGCGCTGAGGATTAGTCAACTGAGCGTGAGACCCGTCAGTCATTTCACAGGTATGTTATCACATCCCAACACACAAACTTCTACCTCTGCTCTCTCACATTCATGTAGATCTGTGTTTGGTCACTGCCTTTCTTTGTAAACCGAATAAACCTGTCAGGGACTTACCACCACCTGAGTTCCAGAATCACCCTCAGTCTCAGCTGCGGTCAGACTCTTATACTGCTGTGGGGACTCAATCACCAGCTCCTTCTTGGGAGTTTTCCCTGCCCGGCCCTGCATGGTCAACAGCTGTGTTCCCAAATCTCCTGTGTGTATTCCCAAACCCGGCAGCGTGTCAGCATATCCAACAGAACCAAAGTCTTCAAACAGACAAATTCAGAAAAGCCTCTCAAGAGCAGCTCCTATTCAGTCAAACTGACTGCTCATACACAGACTCCTCAGTCTCAGCGCGCACACACACACACACACGCACGCACGCACACACACACACACTCTACTGACTGGAGTGAGAGACTGAGCCCCTCCCACACTCAGCTGTACTGCCTAAGGCAGGGGGGGGGTGTTACTCCAGAAAGACACAC
The DNA here is from genome assembly GCF_902362185.1 of Chanos chanos. Classification (NCBI taxonomy): domain Eukaryota; kingdom Metazoa; phylum Chordata; class Actinopteri; order Gonorynchiformes; family Chanidae; genus Chanos; species Chanos chanos. The sequence goes on from NC_044504.1 coordinate 36,676,711, forward strand.
ATGCACACACACACACACACACACACACACACACTCCTGCTGTTATTTGACCTCATGGTATCCACCTGCACAGTAATGACAAACCCCTGACAAAAGCAGACAAAGAGGAGACATTCCAATGGCTTCACCAGCCTTATGGAGACAGAACCAGCCTTACAGGAGAGAGGGGAGGGGGCACTCTTCTATATGGAATTCATATGTGTGTGTGTGTGTGTGTGTGTTTCTCACATTTGCCTGAGAAAAGTGGCACAAATGATGTGAACAGAAAAAAATAGTAGAAAATAATAGAAAAAGTGACGTTTTAAAATATAGAGTTCAATAAACTTTGAGACTGAGCAGGGGTCAGGGAGCGACATATGAAACTACTGGAGCAGATGAGCAGAGGGGATAAGTGACTTTTGCACATGTGAAAACACACACACACACACACACACACACCATAATCTGAATGGCTCTTCTCCAGATTGAGTTTCTGTGAGCATTTCTTCCGCCTGATTTTAGATAAATCTTCCTAACGACAAATCCTGACCTACATAAATCTGTAATCTAAAACAAACACACTTACGCTACTTCTTTTTACTTCTTTTTTAAAATATATTAAATACAAATAAAATCACTAAAATGTCGTGTGTGTGTGTGTGATTTATAGTCTACGAGAGTACACTTTTCACAGTAACACCCATCTG
>NC_044504.1:36682396-36692396 GCF_902362185.1 Chanos chanos
AGGATAGAGACAGTGAAACTAACGCCGAGTGTCACGCCATGAGATCCCGGACTAAAACTGACAGCTTCACCTCCAAGAATTCCCAGGGCAGAGCAGTGCTGGATGAGGTTGGATCAATGGACGGATTTACAGCTAAGAGTATCGTCACTGAAGAGCGGTGCATTCCAACATTCTACTGAAGAAAAATATATATATATATATATATATCAACACCACCAGGAGCTCACAGCTCCACTCACTCCGATCAAACAGTCTTTTCAGCACCTAAGGGAAGCTCCCTGTCTCCGTCCTGTGAGGTAGCTGTCTTTGCGATCATTCTATTCTTCTAGATTTCCAGTACATTCCCTCCCCTTCCCTCTCCTGTGTCCACTTGGATGTTTAAAACAGGCAGTGTTTTAAATCAGTCCAGTGATGCACACTGCCAAACATCTGCGCAGATATTTAACAACAGAAGTAAGAAAAAAACACACACACACACACACAACGCAAAGCCACCTGGGACCAAGATCTGCATTAGGTATTACACATGCAATAACAATTGATCAAATTAAAGCATGATATATTTCTGTGTTTGCGTTTGTCATTATAACTCAGCAATACACACTAGACTCTCAGGGCGACATATTTTAAGATAAAAGCAAAAACAAACTATAAAACACTTACAAACACACAATAACCAAGAGTATACACACACATACACACACGCACACACACACACCTTTACTAGAGTCCTGGTGGGCCATGCCCTGGACACTCTGCGGCTATGGCAGGGTTGTTCAGGTTCAGCAGGTCCGCTGGCTTCAGCAGCACTTTTACAAATATACCCACAATTCCTCTCCAGAACAGAGCGGAGTCCCTCGAACAGAACCACGCTCGTGGTGCAGCCCATGGCTCCCAGGATGCATCACTCCACGGCTCATGAGAGGCAGCGCGCGACCCCGTCACCCAGAGTTACCCCTGAGCCGAATACATTCACGGTGAAACCCGGTCTCACGGTAAAAAACTGTCTCATGCCTCGGTTTCAGCTGCCAGAGAGAGCAAAGGGGCGAGGCAACTGCTACAGCTACAGCCAGCCACCTAAGCATGTAGAGCTCAGCAGAGCTGTGTGTGTGTGTGTGTATGTGTGTGTGTGTATGTGTGTGCGTGCGTGTGTGTGTGTGTGCGTGTGTGTGTGTGTGTGCGTCAGTAAGAGTGCTGAGGCGGTGCTGTTTTGACTGCAGGAGCCAGAGGAGATGAAGGATGCTCTGAGCTTGACTGCAGCCTCAGCCAATGACAAAGCTCGAAACAGCATCCCCGAGTCAGTCTACTGATACTGATACCCTCCATCTCTCTCTCTCTCTCTCTCTCTCTCACTCTCTATCTCTCTTCTTCTCCCTCTCTCTTCCTCAGTTACTCACTCCTTTCTTTCACCAACCCTTCCACTCTATTCATCTTTTCTATTCTTGGGTATTTGTTCAACGCATCAAAGTTTTATTTTCACTCGGAACCTCACGACTCCCAAACATTTTAATAAAAAATGATTATGACTCCTTGAACGCTGCTTTATCTCAAAGGCTCTTTTAAAACAAACGAAGAACAAATGACGTTTTTTTATCGCTCCAAAACTGAAAAAGAAAATAGCGCCGCTTTTCAAGCCCAAAAATCAAATCTGTTTCTTGTTAGAAATTGGGAGAAAAGTGAGAGCTCCTGTGGGCTGCACCAGATGGACTGCCATGACCCTTCGATCACAGTGGTCTCTTATTTACATAATACAGCAGGACTTCACTCTCCATGGCATCAAATCTTTCATGCCCGGCCAATAAGCAGCAAGGATTTCTCAAAGAAATATTAGGCTGCTGCTCCAATCAAGAGAGGCTGGTATCTTTAGTGCATGCGCGCGCGCACACACACACATACACACATTCACACTCAAACACACACACACACACACACACTCACACAATCACAAATTTATAGCAGCCACATCACATCACATGCCTACAATGATTCAGCCAGAATGAACTCAATGAATATGATAACTGAGACAGGGCAAAAACCTCTCTTTATATTTTTGGCTGTAGACCAGCGTGCAGTCATTCCTGTAGGGACATATCTAATGACACTGGGCAGAAAGTGGAGCAAACAGCTGATTTACTCCACTGACCTTAAACAATGACCCCTAAATCTATAGGACAGAGTGGAGTCCATCCCAATGACCTCATTATAAGGGAAGAGGAGGAGAGGGGTTAACACAGGACGCAGGACACTGACTGTCTCTATTTATTTCTCTTATTCCCCCTGTTTGTATCTGACCTGTTTCCTGCAGCTGGGTGCAGCACGCTCACATAAACACACACACACACACACACACAAACATCACCCAGTGACCAGACCTGAATGTCCCCTCAAGTCACTGGGTACATGTATGCTTACAAAACGATCCTGTTTAAGATCCTCTTCTCAATAAAAAAATAGTTTTGTAATTTTGCTTAAGCTGTTTAAGCCACTTTCACTCTTTCCTCTTCCTGAAATATTATTCAGTTCTGTTTAAAGTGTGTCATTCAAAAAAAAATCTTTTCTTTAGACGGTTGGTTCTTGAATAGAGATTGCTCTTTAAGCATACAGACTTTAATCAGGCTTCAGCCGTATTTTCTCATTAACATACCAAAGGCATAGTTTGCATTTTTGTTCAGAGGTGTTTCAGTGGGGGTAATGTGAGACACAGCCAATCAGCTTTGAGTCAGGGTGGGGTCAGTCCACTCAAAGCCGAGCCACAGGCATCAAATCACTGGTCAATCAGTCAGAGAAAATGATTACACCAATCAGAGCTGCCGGAGAGATGTTCTCTCATTTGCTACTGAGACATATGGGTTAAACTAAATCCAAAATGTACCCTTTTGAAAAATCATTTTAGCTTTTCTAAAATACGTAATCAGTAAAGCTATGCAAACAATTGCCCAGAGGTGTTTGTGAAACGGCTCTGATGCTCTCACACACAGTATTCAGTTTTTGGGCTTTAGTTTAGCACAAGCAACCTTCTGATGTGCTAACATTGTCTGTGTGTGTGTGTGTGTGGATGTGCACTTGCAATTGTTCATCTGTTTATCTGATTGTATGTCCATGCCTGGCTGTGTATGTGGGTTTGTATGCATTGCATTGCTGTATCAGAGGTTCAGGTAAAGTGTTAAAGCAAGAGCAAACCCCCTCCCCCACCCTGTCACAGCTCCTGTGCATCCCTGAACACAGTGTTAATATTTCAGCAGGACTTGACACACTCACCTACATTTGAGCTTGTGATGCGCTGTGCACAAAAACAGCTGAGCCCGGATAATGGAGGGAAAAAAGTGCAGACAGAGAGAGAGAGAGAGAGGGAGGGAGGGAGTGTGTGTGTGTGTGTGTGCGCGCGTGTGTGTGTGTGTGTGTATGTGTGTGTGTGCAGGAGAGAGAGAGAGAGAGAGAGAGTGAATGAGGGAGAATGGGGAAGAGGAAGGGTTTTGACTTGACTCGTTCTCTTAGTTCTAATTCCTCTCTGACTCGTCCTTGACTCTTAGGCTGAACTGTGATGAGGGCAGATCGGCTGGTCTTTACCGTGAGAGATTTTGGATTGAGGCAAATCAATCTCCTGTCACAAGACAGTGTGAGGAGCAGACACAATGGCAACCACAACACTTTGTCTCACGGACAGAGAACTTTCCTACAGCACATAACGTGTCTCAGCTACATCCTGTTCATTACCATGTCACCACGCTACGGACAACCGTGTCCAGAAATGGATAGGACATCCTGAAGGAACTGCGAAAACATGAGCTTTTTTTCCCCCCAATCAAACGCAACCACTCAGATAACTATGACTTGCTTAAACATGGTTATAGAGAGCGGACCCTCTATATGTCCTGTCTGAAGTTAAACAAGCTCAGGGGAGTGTTAGCATTTTCAAAGCAAAGCCAGACTTATGGAACCGCAAAGGAACAAAAAGATAAGTGTGTGAGTGGTCTAAAGTGCACACACACACACACACACACACACACACACACACACACTACATGTTCAAACATTATTCTTTGTCTCATAAACCCTTTTAGGCTGCACTAACTCGACGACATATTTCCCAAGACAAACAAATGACAGTTTTGTTGGATAAAAGAACAAGCTTAGCCAGGTCAACAAGCGCTGATTCACCACACTTAACAGCAGTTTAGAGAGGAAGAGAGGAGATAAAAAAAAACAAAGCATTTCTTTTGCCCGGAGGAAACGAATTTCTTCACGCATTCATGCCTATACACGTCTCTGACAGCCCTCCAGGTGGATTAATGAAGACCACAGCAAAGGGGTGTGTGTGTGCGTGTGTGTGTGTGTGTGTGTGTGTGTGAGAGACATATCTTCAACACACATTCCAGTGAAGATGCTAAGACTCCATCATCTTTGACAGGTTTTGGGTTTGAGGGATTGTTCAAAAAGACTGCTCATTAAACCGAATTAGCTGACAGTTGGGCTAAAGTATAGAAGATACAGTAATGACAAGCTCTTGTTTCTTTGGGAGAATTAGCAAGTCTGTCCCTCACCCCTGTACAAAGGCCTCCCGTGAGCAGAATTCGTGCCCCTATCCCCTACTGAGTTGAAAGTTATCTGCATTCATTCTCTATCGAGCTGGACAATGGTGGGGAGGGAGACTTGGGGGGGGGGTGTCCCTCTGGAGCTACTACTCCAAGCTCCCACATTCACCAACCAATCACAGCCTTTGAAGTGAAACCGAAAACTTCTGCTACAAAACGCAGTGTGACCTTGTGCTGTGTTACCTTGCTGTCGGCCTCTCTGTGATTATTAATGACCTCTGGGAAAAGGATGCTGCAGAGGAGGGCAGGTCCCCTGTCTCTGAGGGGGGGGTTGGATTGGAAGACCAGTACCAAACACTGAGGCCAACGCAAACGTATAATAAATGTCTGGTACCTAATACAGGTTGGTACCAGACAAGATGGGCCACATCTGTGCTGGTGTACTCTGTGCTGGTGTACTCTGTGCTGGTGTACTCTGTGCTGATGTACTCTGTGCTGGTGTACTCTGTGCTGGTGTACTCTGTGCTGGTGTACTCTGTGCTGATGTCCTCTGAGCTGATGTACTCTGTGCTGGTGTACTCTGTGCTGGTGTACTCTGTGCTGGTGTACTCTGCGCTGGTGTACTCTGTGCTGATGTACTCTGTGCTGATGTACTCTGTGCTGATGTACTCTGAAACTTGTCAGAGCGTCTTTCTGGAAGTTGCTAGACTCTTTCAGAGTTGGCTCTCTTGACGAAAGATGACTGTTTGTTTGAGCAATGCCTCTAAACCACTGACCATGTTTTTCTAAACCATATTCTGTGTGGCTATAAATACACCCAGGACTGATGATGCAGCAGACGAGGAAGGGAAGGGCAAAAAAATCAGCAGTGAGTGTGTGTGTGTGTGTTGAGATCTTTGAGTGAGTCACTGGGGTGAGTGATGTTTCCTCCCTCTCTCACCTGTGTGATACCTGAAGGATTGCACACACACACACACACACACACACACACACTCACACACACACACACACACACACGCATGCACACATTCACTCACACAAGTCCACTTTCAGACTATTTAATTTTAAAACATATCTCTCTAAGTAATCAAGAAGTATTCTGTAACTAAAAGCATTCTAGAATCTTAGAACCTCAAACACGTGCATTGCAGAATGTCCTAGACCTGTGAACTGGAACCTGTCCTCACACACACCGTACAGTCTTCTTTTGTCTAGCTACACTCACGGTGTAAACTGGGTCAGTGCAAGTGAAGACTAAACAAGAAAGAAGCACCGAAAACAAAGCAAAACCGCTACAATGAATAAGGCATGATTTAGTATGTCTGATCATGTCTTCAGCCAAGTGTGAGAGTCAAACCCTGAGAGTGACTAAATCTGAAGGCTTTCTGCCGTATTGTGTGCAGCTGCTGACTCTGTGTGTGTGGGTGTGTGTGTGTACATGTGTTTCAGCTGCTTGAATGAGGCTTTGGAGAGAGATCACTCTTAGCCTGCTACTGTCAGTATGCATCTTGAATAACATGTACATGTACTTGAAACATGTATGTTACATACATTTAATTACATGATATTCAATATGAACCAGCTTCATACAAAAAGACAATTGCGTTCCATTGAAAAGACACTTTTTTTAGGCTCTTCTCTGTTTGTATCTTGTAACAATTATGAATGATGAGGTCCTCCTCCACAAATATGAACAATTTTCTTTTTCATAAACATAGTAATGATTACGGTCTGTACAGACGTCTACTGGGACCAGCGTTGGAGTGTTCTTCTTGTCAAACTTCCATATGGGACATATCAGTGAGGACGCTCAGAGAAGCTTCCAGAACTAATCTTGCTCAGCCAAAGCCCTCAGAGAGAAAATGGATGCAGAGCAAGTGTCGTTCTGCCCAACTCATGCGAGACCGCTAACATTTCAAAACAAGCAGAAACCATTTGAACAATTCAATTTTCAGATTTATTTACTCAAATCTAATAAAAGGGGAGAGTTTATAGTTTGGCATGTTAAAAGAGGTTGAGAGATATTCCAGTTGTCACAGTGGACAATGTGTAAGGATCATTTGCTATTCGTTTAAACATTTACTAAACATTGGACAGTGATTTAAGGAGAAAAAAAACACAATGTCGACAATTGTCCACGCTATACAGCTGCACGACCAAACTTAAGTAATGTGCAATCAAGACTACACACTATCCTCACTGTCAGGCTGTGTTCACTGCTGTGTCTGCCATAGCAGATAATGCAGTGAAGCGTCTGGACTCTGAGGTCTGACAGTGGGCTATATTTCAGGTATCACTGTGGTCAGTGGAGCATGTCAGTACAGAGTCATGTTTACTAGCCTGCGACAATCTCTCTGCCAGCTGCTGCCCAGTCCTGCACTGACTGACTGTGTGTGTGTGTGTGTGTGTGTGTGTGTCATTGGTCTGTAAATTCCCCTGAACACACTGTGAACATCACCCTCCCTATAAACACACACACACACACACACACACACACACACACACAAACAAACACACACTCATGGTCCACTAAGCAAAGTTTTATCAGAGAACAGCCAAAGCAGCAAATGTGGCTTGAGAGGATAATTTTGGAGTCTGGCTGTCCTGCGGAGGAGGAAGACAGTTCAAGAAACACAAATCCGTACAGAACCCCTCTGCCAAAGGGGAGAGCAGACCAGAGGACCTGCCAAACCATCGGAGGAGACACCGGGTCAAAGCTCAGGAGTCATGACCTAGGCCTTTGGAGTAATCCTGACAAGGCTCTGAAACAAGAAGGCTAAGATTCATCCCTTCAGTAAAGGATGGGGGTGAGAGAGGACGGGACAGGGCGGAGGGCGGGGGGCGGGGGTGGGGTGGGGGGTGTTACTGGCCCCGCTGTGACTCTCTAAAAGGGATGCAGAGATGAGCAGAAGGAAGTGGCTGTTTCCTCGCTGAATAAACCGTGCCACAACAAAGACGTCCATTTTACCCACTTCCCAGCACATAAACCCAAATCCCCTAAACCCACAGGAAGCTGGAGACCGGGCGGTTCAGCAGGAGTTCATCCACAGGCTCACACCGCTGCCCTTAACCCTGAGAGACAGCACGCCAAGACAGACGCATCAAGACCTCGCCAACTGTCAAGGAGAGGCTGTCCTGACACAGAATTAGCAGAGGTCGACGCTTCATGCGACAGTATCCATATTGTAAAAAGGAAACATGCAAATTCATGCCAATCACGATGCCAGTGACCAGGTGCTTACTCACACCGGTTGACTCATAAAAGCTTGGATCGAGGTAAAGTTAAAGATTCAAGGCAAAGGGAACTTTCCCCACTGAACAGTAGCTGACACAAACGTGTATTCATCCCTGGACGTGCTTTTCCCAAATAAAAGGGGCCACATCCTTTTCCCGTGCATTCTGTATTTTGGCTTGGTTTATTTATCCCAGGGGACGGGCACTGCTTCCTCCACTTTGTAGTGTCACCACCAGGAGCAAAAATATAACTGGGGTATGGGCTAAGCAGACACACATACACACACATGCACACAAGTGCACACACACACACACACACACACACACACACACACACACACACACACACACACACACACAAACTTGGACTTCTATTTTTGTGAGGACATTCATTGGCATAATGCATTCCCTAGCCCCTTACCCTAACCTTAACCCTTCACCATCACAACTAAATGCCACAACTAAACACACATAAATCACAGAGATAAGATTTTCCTATTGTTCTTAAATCTTCTTAATTGGGTGGAAAAATAGGAAATTTTCTGTGGTATGTGCCTGTTTTGCCATCATGCCCCTAGGCACTGCCCCATGCCCGGCGCTGCCCTGATGTGCACGTTTACTCTCAGTGCCAGGACTGAGGATCAGGGCTGTGTCATGCTAAGAGCCTCCAGCCTAAGTCTTCTGAATGAGGAAAGATTACAACCTCTCATCTCCACCAGCACACGCATCTTCTGCCTTAAAAATGAGGAGAGACTACAGCATCTTCACCAGAACAGCAATCCTCTGCCTCTCACGGTCTGTACAAATGACCTCATCTTATTGTGCAATCTAACAGACAACAGTCTCAAAAAAGCACATCACAATGATATGATCTGAACACATATCACATCGATATGTTATATATTTTACTAAATTATTCTACACTTGACATGATTTCTTATTAAGATATGTCTGATAGATTCCAGTGACTGACAGAAATACCTTGGAGACAGCGAGAGAGAGAGAGAGAGAGAGAGAGAGAGAGAGATGAATGCTACTTATTAAAAATTACATTGCTTTAGGGATTGGAGACCAATTCAGTTGTACACTGCAAGCAGTTAAACATAAAATAACACATGTCAAAAGAATTTGAAGTCCTTGGTAGTGGCTGGTGGTTAGGATCACGCTATAAATACTGGTGGTAGGACCACTGCTGCCACCTGCAGGCTCACCTGTGTACTGCATATCCCCTGACTATCTGAGGCCTTAATGACAGACTGGAACTCTCTATTATTTTCCATTGAGAAGAAAACATATATCAATCATGCTAGACCTGCTGATCACAGAAAACTGACTGTGTGCAGAAGTTCCAAACTCAAGCACACAGTTTATGATCTGTTGCACAATAACAGGAGCAAGTGAAATATGAATGATTCAAACTAATCTGATGATTCAAACTGACCACGCCAAATTTATTCCTGACAAAGGCCAGTTGAGTCAGCGTGTGACCTGCCTAGTTTTCCTCAACAAAACCAGATCTGCACTGCGCTCGCTGCTACGATTCGCCTGTCAATCTCACTGAAACAGCGATCAATCTGCAGCCCCAGCGACAGAAGTGTGCGAGTTCCAGAACTCGGCCAACTCAGCAGATCGTTCCGAGAATATCAGTATTCTGCAGCGAGGGAAAACCGATGATGACCGCTGAGACCGTACTATGGGTTTGAGCGCAGTTACTGGGGACCAGCGGAAATCGTTATTTATCCAGCAGCGCAAAGCAAAGCGATTCACAAACACGTATGGAATATTAAAAAAACGGGCAGGAACGAGAGGTTGCATCTGATAGCATTGTGAAACTCAGAATCTCTGACACCTTCACCCAACCATTTCAGGACAATTATAGCTATCTTCATATCAAGTTTATTCAGAGTCAAATGCCGTTTATGAATTGTGAAATCTACTGGTTTTTCCGTCTAATTTTAGCAAGTATCAACAAGCCAAAGAGCCAAAAAGGGCGCAACTTTTTAACTTGCCGAGTAATAAAACAAATCGTTTCAGTATTACTTATCTTCAAGGAATTTTGACCTGCCGTGTTTTTTTTTGGCCTGCTGTTACATGACTAACAGATTGATGGACTGACCGTGACTTTGTTCTCTTCGTGTCCGTGACTGATTTACTATTGCATGGATAGTCTCTATCTAGGCCTGTCATCACTGCCACTACAGATGTTACGACAGGTTAAAGGAGTCTGACATTTA
>NC_044504.1:36694896-36734896 GCF_902362185.1 Chanos chanos
TGTCAGAGGAGAGAAATGCCATGGTATATGGCGCTGTTTTTAGACAGCTGATCTCACGTTTCCACAGTGCAAACGAGCATCTCAGACAGTATATTCTTATCCATCAGATATTCCAACTCTCAGCAGACAGAAGCACCAGTTTAAGCACATTCAAACCAACTACCAGCAATCCTCTCTCTCTCTCTCTCTCTCCCTCTCTCTCCACGTGCAGCATATAGTGCTCCAGATGAAGAGAACTGATGTAGACCCTCTAAAACATTCTCTTTCAGTGGGAAGTTGTTGAAATGAAAACTGAGTCAGTCAAATGGATGAATGGATTCTCTGCAGTCTCTATAGCCTTCTACCACTGACTGGCCAAAAACAAAGGGCTGAGATGATTTCACTGAAGATAACTTTGTCATTGAAAAGATTTTTCCTCTGATTCTACATTCTACTCTGATTCTACATTCTACTCTGATCCTACATTCTACTCTGATTCTAAATTCTACTCTGATCCTACACTCTACTCTGATTCTAAATTCTACTCTGATTCTAAATTCTACTCTGATCCTACACTCTACTCTGATCCTACATTCTACTCTGATTCTACATTCTACTCTGATCCTACATTCTACTCTGATCCTACACTCTACTCTGATTCTAAATTCTACTCTGATCCTACACTCTACTCTGATTCTAAATTCTACTCTGATTCTAAATTCTACTCTGATCCTACACTCTACTCTGATCCTACACTCTACTCTGATTCTACATTCTACTCTGATCCTACATTCTACTCTGATCCTAAATTCTACTCTGATTCTAAATTCTACTCTGATCCTACATTCTACTCTGATCCTACACTCTACTCTGATTCTAAATTCTACTCTGATCCTACATTCTACTCTGATCCTACATTCTACTCTGATCCTACACTCTACTCTGATCCTACATTCTACTCTGATCCTACATTCTACTCTGATTCTAAATTCTACTCTGATTCTAAATTCTACTCTGATCCTACATTCTACTCTGATCCTACACTCTACTCTGATTCTAAATTCTACTCTGATTCTACATTCTACTCTGATCCTACATTCTACTCTGATCCTACACTCTACTCTGATTCTAAATTCTACTCTGATCCTACACTCTACTCTGATTCTAAATTCTACTCTGATTCTAAATTCTACTCTGATCCTACACTCTACTCTGATCCTACATTCTACTCTGATCCTACATTCTACTCTGATTCTAAATTCTACTCTGATTCTAAATTCTACTCTGATCCTACATTCTACTCTGATCCTACACTCTACTCTGATTCTAAATTCTACTCTGATCCTACATTCTACTCTGATCCTACATTCTACTCTGATCCTACACTCTACTCTGATACTAAATTCTACTCTGATCCTACATTCTACTCTGATCCTACATTCTACTCTGATTCTAAATTCTACTCTGATTCTAAATTCTACTCTGATCCTACATTCTACTCTGATCCTACACTCTACTCTGATTCTAAATTCTACTCTGATTCTAAATTCTACTCTGATTCTAAATTCTACTCTGATTTTACATTCTACTCTGATCCTACAGTCTCTATTCTGGGGAGACTGACTGTGACACCATCCATGAAGTCTACGGAAATGACAAAATTATACCCCTGTAGTGTGCATAGCCAAAATTTTGTCACGTTCTTCTGCGACTGAATTATGACTGGGTCTAGGAGAGTCAGATTGCTGCTTGTCATATGTTGCTGTAACGTAATAGGGAGCGAGAGGCAAGAGGCATCTGCTGCCTGTTCTCCTGTGAGAGACAGAGTGAGTGTGTGTGTGCGTGCGTGTGTGTGTGTGTGTGTGTGTGCGTGTGTGTGTGTCTGAGTGTGTGTGTGTCTGTGAGTGAGTGTGTGTGTGCATGTGTGTGTATCTGAGTGTGTGTGCATGTGTGTGTATCTGAATGTGTGTGTGTGTGTGTGTGTGTGTGTATGAGTGAAGGCTCTGATAGGAGATTAGCAGCAATTACAGGCCCTGAGCCTCTTATCTCAGCACTGACACGCTAAGAGTGACCTGATGCTGCACGCTCCTCACACACTCCACACAAACACATGTTGTGTGTGTGTGTGTGTGTGTGTGTGTGTGTGTGTGTGTGTGTTGATCCACTCACTGCGTGTGTGTGTGTGTACATGTACGTGCATGCGTGCATGCATGCGTGTGCGTGTGTGCGTGTGTTTGTGGTTGACCTCACACTCCTCCATTACTAACAGGGTTGATTTAGAACAGGTTTACTGGCTTACTGCAGTGCTTAAAGCACATGAACCCTGTCAGCGTATTCACCTCAGTGCTTCAGATGACAGTGTAATTAACCAGGGCGAATAGCTTTTCAAAATAAAATATACTCCAAACAAACAAAACACAAACACAGCCAGGCTTTCTGAACAGTGCAAAACCAAGGGTTCAAGGCCTTACTGAATCAGCTGACAGACAAACTAAATATTGACAATAGCAACAACATTTCCTGCTTACCAAGATACTGGCCTGTGTATCTTAGTTGAAATTTGTGTTCGCCTTGTGGGCCAAGTTTTGTCAGGCCACAAAGGAAAACAATATGAGTTGTCAAGGAACCAATAGCCAGGTTTTAAACATGACCAAGTGCCAGGTACAACAACGAAATGTAAATATCTAAAACATGCAGTTTTAAGAAAGCCGCGAGCTTCAGAAGGAACTTTTCTAATGTGTTAGAAAGAATCAGCACATCACGGTCAAAACACACACACACACACACACACACACACACAGTAAGAAAAGCTTTGGAAATACTAATTCCCCGCAGACTGGGTAACATAATCAAATCTTGATATGAATGGTTACGCATGGTTTTGCCCCATCAAGAGCACAGCAGACACCGGCTGCCAAAGCCTCTCCTCTCCTCTCCTCTCCTCTCTTCTCTCCTCTTCTCTACTCTTCTCCTCTCTTCTCCTCTCCTCTCCTCTCCTCTCCTCTCTTCTCTTCTCTTCTCTTCTCTTCTCTTCTCTTCTCTTCTCTTCTCTTCTCTTCTCTCTTCTCTTCTCTACTCTTCTCCTCTCCTCTCCTCTCCTCTCCTCTCTTCTCTCCTCTTCTCTACTCTTCTCCTCTCTTCTCCTCTCTTCTCCTCTCCTCTCCTCTCCTCTCTTCTCTTCTCTTCTCTTCTCTTCTCTTCTCTTCTCCTCTCCTCTCCTCTCTACTCTTCTCCTCTCTTCTCTTCTCCTCTCCTCTCCTCTCCTCTCCTCTCCTCTCTTCTCTTCTCTTCTCTTCTTCTCTCCTCTCCTCTCCTCTCCTCTCCTCTCCTCTCCTCTCTTCTCCTCTCCTCTCCTCTCCTCTCTTCTCTTCTCTTCTCTTCTCTTCTCTTCTCTTCTCTTCTCTTCTTCTCTCCTCTCCTCTCCTCTCTTCTCTTCTCTACTCTTCTCTTCTCTTCTCTCCTCTCCTCTCCTCTCCTCTCCTCTCCTCTCCTCTCCTCTCCTCTCCTCTCCTTTCCTGAGTCGACATTCTCAGACTAAGGAATGCCAGCTATGCGGCCGGTCTGTAGAAAAATCATTAAAGCTGATCCACGCTGGTGACTGTAGCTCTCACGTGCACACACACACACACTGCACGGCATTGTTTTTAAAAGACCTGCACTCTCACTGTGACTGATGGCACTCTGTTAAAACCAAGTCTCTGCACAGAGATGAGACTCTGAAACATGTAGTTTCTCTGTGTAGTTACTTATTCACGTTCAGTAAAGAGAGTTGAGGTACATGAGCAATCAGGACGTCACTGATAAAGCATTTTCATTTTCTTTTCTCATTATGAGGAAATTATGCCGTAGCAAATTATTTTATCCAATTTATTAACTGCTCTAATAAGTCCTGAAAATGTAATTTGACGTAATTAGATGTAATTTGTAATTTCACTTAAATAGTTGTAATTTGTAATTTGCTGTTCCATTCTATTTCAGGCATCTTGCCAAAGTTAGATAATTCCAACTCGTAACTCATACTTGACAAGAGAATCAAGCATAATTCATGGAAAAAACAACAAAAACAACACAGAACACCCATGAGGAAAAACCCCATCGCTCATAAAAAACAACAAAAGATGTTTTCACTTTTATCTCTCTCTCTCTCTGTATGTTTGTGTGTGTGTGTGTGTGTGTGTGTGTGTAGGCAGTACAGTGTACAGTAGCAATAATCAGGTATGCACACCATCACTTCCACACCCCTTTGGCAAATGTTCAACATAAGTTCTAACTCACTGACAGCACACACACTGCCATGCCATAAGACACACTGTTCTTGCAGAGACTACTGTCCTACAGTCTTCCTCAACAAATCCTCTTAGATACCAGGGTTAGCCAAAATTACAGCCAAAAAAAAAAAAAAAAAAGGGTTCTCTGAGCGGGAACACCTCTTGGCCAATCAGAATCAGGGAATACATTTCCATTAACATTTTTTCATGAACAAGTAAAAACGAGAGCATAAAACGTGTGAGAACACACAGCCGCTGGTTCCACAGGCTGAAGTGAGATGAGAAAAGAGGAGGAATGTAGATAAAACAGATATTAATTGGCAGACTCCACCTCCCTCACCATGGCCTCCCTGAGGGTCGTTACCCCTCCCCACAGTTATACAGCTCATAAGAGCCCTATGAAACCGTGGGGAGAGGCTCTATGCTACTGTTTATTGTTTTATGAGGGTTTTTTTTTTATTATATATAGACTGGCAAGACTAAATAAAACACATTTGTTACTGAATATAAAAGGACCCTTTGCTACCAGAGAGTGGTTGGTTAGACTACTCTAGTTTTCAGAGATTTAATCTGACAGATTTACTCTGAGGGCCAAAACACGTGGAGAGAGGACTGATCAGGACCACAAAGCTGACCGGCTTGACCCCCTTCACCTCCAGGCTAGATAAATCCCCTGTCGCTCCCCGGCCGGTGCTTCCGACCCGCTAGCTCACAGCTGAATGTTACCGTGGTGACTGAGTGGTAAATTTGGTAATGTATGAAAACTTGTTTAAATAAAGAATTGTTTTGGTTTTGTTGTTGCTGTTGTTTCTTTTGTTTGTGTTCTGTTTTTGAGAACTGCATCCACTCATGCATGACATACAGACAAAACCAATGGTGTCCACCAAATTCAATTAGTTAGTTAATAACTATGAACTATATTAATCATACTTATTCACTAATTCACCACATGAAACTGGTCCTTTTAAAAAAAAACAGCAACGAGATGAAAGAAACTGACTAAGATTTTAGAAAAAAAAATGCGAAAAAGGTTTCAAAAATGTCAGAAATGTCTTTCGGAGCATAGCCCTCTGTGATTCACATCCTGTTTAAGGCTGAGGACATGTGAGTACCTGACACTTAGACGGATCCATTAACGAGGCTGCAGTCAGTCAGGGTTAATGCAGATTGAGGGCCCCGGGGCCTGGACAGGGGGAAGGCAAACATTCTTAATCACTCCAGAGCTGTGGATGGGTCTCTCATTCCTGAGGAAGACTTTCACAACAGAATGCAGGCAAGAGAGATCCTCAGTGGTACAGTCTGGCATGACACTTTCAAACACATTATCCCTCTGTCTATCTGTCTATCTATCTATCTATCTATCTATCTATCTATCTATCTATCTATCTATCTATCTATCTATCTATCAAATTTAGTTATCTATATATGCATATATTACTTATTTTTTTCTCAATTTTCACAGCCCTGCTCACAATAAGAGTAGTTTTTATTTGTTCAGCTCTGCTGTGGAATTTGTGTTAAGCGCTTCCATTTACAATACACTGCATCTTAAGCTAAAACTTCCTCTAGGTCTTGGTATGGCTGTATGACATCACCTGTTCTATTATGCAGTCACTGATTGGCTGGGCCTCACCCATCACCCATCACTACACAACATACCAGGTGACTAAGGGAGCGATGCCAGAGGGGCCGTGAAACACACCTGTAGGAGTGTAAGATATATTGACACAGGTGAGGGCGCGCGGTTTCCCCGTCTGACCGCAACTCAGAATGCCGACGAGCTGACTTTACCGCACATGCCGTCTGATGAAATAAGCAGCTGTGCAAATGTATCAAATCTGACAAACATTACATAAACTACACTCTTTAAACAGCCTCTGAATGCTGTACGGTGATTTATAGCGGCGAGGGGGTTGGTCTGTCACAGACCGTTCAGCATGTGTGATGATGGCGCACTTGTGATAAGACAGTCTCACACAGAGCGTCTGGGCTCACCGAGGATCAAACAGGTAGAGCGGCGGAACCTCGAGGGAAAAAAAAACAACAACAACAGCAACCCCCCCCAGGCTCCATTTCAGAAACAAGTCCAGACTAAACCTGACCCAGATCCACCAAGTGCCAGGAGTACGTGCACGCGATCATTCCACCAGTTCCACCAATCAACAGAGAGAACCTCAAACCGTAAGATGACGCGGTTTTAAACCCCGCATATTATCGGCTAGTATCATCTTTTCCACTTAATCCGTGAATATTAAAATAGGCCTCTTTCGCATGAAATGAAACTGCTACCAATACAAATTACCCGGGGGCATCATCCTGCTTAGATTTCTAACCTGGTCCTCAGTGACCTAGCCTAGATTTCAAAACAGCCCAAACATTGCGTTTCTGGTGTCAAAACAGCTCTATCCAATTGGTTCTCTTTTCATTTAAATCCGGTGTTTACTTAGCACACGATGCTGCTGTGTGTTTTTAATGTGTGGCTGAAACCATTTACTGGCCGAATGGATGCACCGTAAGACTGAAAAACGGCACAGGCGGTGGTGGTCTGGTATGTAGGAGAGGTAGAATGAAGCATTCCAGATGAGTGCCTGCAATCTGTGATCAGGAAAACACACACGGCCCGTCCTGCTTCTGTGGAACTCTGTTATGGTAACCTCCCTGCTGTTCCATAACAGGCCTGTTCTATCACCTAGACCAGCGACAGTGAACAGATTTCTCATCCAACCACTGTTCGCAGTCTCTCCGTTCCCCAGCCAATGGGACGACCTCCTTTCATCTGCCTGGTTCTCGCAGGCAGATGAGAGACAGGAAACTGTGGGCACTTCCTGTTTTTGTACACCTCAAAGACACGGAGCAATTAAGAACAGAGGCCACGACACATCACAAACCATTACCAGTCAAACATTTTAAAGTTTAAATGAACAAAGTAGGACAGCAGACTACATGAAACAAGCAATTTTTACCAATTTTTTTAAAACCTTTAAAACTGCTCTTAAATATATTCTAAAAATAACTATTATGTTATGACAAGATCGATCCCATGCATCTAGGCTTTATCAACTTTATCTGTGCTTCCTTTAAAAATGCACATGCAGTGAAACTATGCATGATTTGGTTTCACTGACTCAGGTACAACATGCTGTGAAGATAAAATGGTCACCTGCTTTGGACCAGTGGTGCCACTTCCATTAGCTGGCTGAAGTTGTTTATTCCTGTGCTAATGAGAACTATTATATAAAAACCATTAATGAGACTAAATCAATGAGAAATCAAAGACGCATTCAGCCCTTAATCTGGACGCATGGATGCTTCCATCCGGAAAAACATTTTTGATTGGTTGGGGGGGGGGGTGGAAGAAATTCTCGATTAACCAGTTTCCTGGTAAGCGGTCTCCAGTAACACATTGTTCCCGGCAAGGGGTGTTTCCTTCAGGAAACATACACATTAAATAATTGCAGTCTGTTTTTATTGTTTATAAACTCATACGGGTAGTCGAGTTGCGAAATGTCGTAAAATGCTTTTAAGGGTGGCACTGAATTCATGTCAAAAATTCCAGACAGCTCCTTTATGTCAAGCACCAATTAGTCCCGTCAAGTCAATTTCAAAGCACGTGTGTGTTTATTCTCTCTCTTTTCCCAAAGAAAGGAGAAAACCGAAAACGGACACAAAATGATGTTGTCAAAAATGAGCCTGTCAGTTCCATCATTCGAGTCAGCTGTCATTAATCTGGTAAAAGAGAATTTGAGAGAAATTAATGCAGACAAGCGTCATAGGCCTTGGGGACCTAGACATGCTGAACTTCGTGACCCTGAGTGTTTGCTGATGACGAGATCAGCAGCTATTGGTCTGACCTAAGAAAACTCTGAGGATAAGCGTATTTGGATTAATGCTTTCCACAGCAGGGAAACCAGCCCAGTTCAACAAACTGTTATTTATGACCGATCGAATGGGTGTGTTTGGTCTCACAGAGCCAACGCACCGCTTCAGAGTTTCCATCTCACAGACAAATCTATATATCATCCTCCGTTAGCGAATCTCTGTCACCTCGTGGTCGAGTTAAATATTCCAAGTTCATTTTTAAACATTTTTTTGAGGATGAGAGGAATTCCTTTTTTAGGGGAGCTGTAGCTTGAAGAATACTGACAGTAGCACGTGGAGATTCATTTGAAAGGTTAAATGTTTTGGAAGTCTAGTCTAAAACACCAAGCCACCCCATTCATCTCCATAGCAAAAGATCTTAGACTGACGGCCAGCAGCCGGGAACACAGTGTTTTTCCATGGCCGTATTCTTTCAGACCCATGACGGGAGATGAAGACTATCTCCGTAGGAGAGCAACAGGAAGAAGCTGCTTTTGTCTCACATGACTAATGCTTCACTGGGAGATTTGCTGCTACTTTCCTGAAGCAAGTTGGACTGTGTTCTGCTCTGGCGTTTAGCGCTAGGGTTACAGGTTAACTTAAGAACTCAAAAGACTTACACTTTGCTCAGGATTCAACACTCTTGAATCTGCGTGGATATGGAGAGAAACAGACAGAGACACAGCCACAGAAAGACAGGGAGGAGTGGGAGAGGGGTGGGGAGAGAGAGAGAGAGAGAGAGAGAGAGAGCAAAGGAGAAATTCATGCATTATATAATAACAGCCCTGTCAGAGAATTGATCAGCTGTTTGGTTGCTGTCCCTCAAGGGCAATGTCCATTTTCCTTTGTATATCTATCTATCTATCTATCTATCTATCTATCTGATATATATATATATAGATAGATAGATAGATAGAGATAGATAGATAGATAGATAGATAGATAGATAGATAGATAGATAGATAGATAGATAGAATTAGTAGAATTAGATATAGATATAGATATTTATTAACCACACTTAGCCAGAGCATCGATCAGTGCTCTACACCTCATCAGACCTCCACAGTCACATGCTGTTAATGGTCATTTTAAAATGGCAAATATCGGCAGTGCCAGTGTGTTATCATGACACAAAGAGCTTTCTAAAGCATTTATAGATGATGTCATTGTGTGGACTATGGAAGACAGTTGGATATTGACCCCTGCACTTGGACACATACAACACACATGATATCACAGTACAATTTTAAAAAAAAGAAAAAAAAACCCACTGTGGATTTTAAATCTGGATTATGAGAGGCTTGGTTGTCTTTGTCCCCTCCGGTGCGGAGCTGCTCCCTATACCAGAGAGAGGTCACGGAGAATGTGTGAGTAGCGAGTGAGCGTTCATCGCTGGCCTAGCGCTAGCACTGTACGCCCCTGTAACACAATGCCTTATCGACCGACAGAGCGGAATAAAGCGCTCATTCCGTTCAGGGACTGAAGATAGAAGTTGAGGCCTTTCTGCCTGGAATTTAAACGTAGGCCTAACAGGTCCTTGATCATGAAATCAGCTGACCATGATTGAAGGATTGTCAGAGGCAGGAAAACCAGACCGTCACCTCTGGACTGAGTGAGGTTTCGTGGGCCACCACACTGCCTCTATAAAATTTAACAGGAGAACAGATCTTTACTTTAAAAATAACTTCAGTTAATTTAAGCAATCAACATCATTTACGAAAAAATTACAGCAACCCTTAATAAACTCACGTCTGGATGACTGCGCGAAATCTTTCGAAACGCGTAATTGTGTAAAGGATGAAACAATACCGACTAATTCAGTAAACCTGCCGCTCCTGCAGATTTAGGCCTATAAATAGCTGGGATGAAAACGAGCGCGGAATCGGAAAGAAATAAGAGTTCCCATGGAGCTGGTCTCTGAATTTAATTGAATCTTACAGCAGACAATGTTCCCTCTGTCTGTGACACAACATAACATTTAACTCCGCGAGCACGGAGTCTCTGCGGTCATCGCGTCCTTATTTGTGGCGTTAATGCCATCAGCGTGTATCGGGACCCGGCCTGGACAGGTGCTGGAGACAGAGTATAGGGCTGTGCCGCCAAACAGGAAAACGGTGATGAGAGCCCTTGCTCTTCGAAACAGACCAGCTCTCATCTTGAGCCACTGAACTTACTGTAAATGTCAGAAATGCTTACGTCATACTGAACACAATTGGAATTCTTACAGCCTTGTTGCGATCAAGGCTGCAGGGAATTTACCATTACATGTATTATCTGTTTTCTGTGTTGAAGGGGGTTTTATTGAACATGTCATCGGATGTGAATTTAAAAGAACAGACAGGAAAACAACACTTCTGGAAAACAGTACGAGGGAAATTGGCAGTCAGGTAGACACCGAGCATATCGTAAATGTCAAGTGTCTAAGAACGTTTACTGGTACGGGCTGGTTTACGGGATGGGAAGTGATCACGCTCTCCATATGTCAAACAGGTCAGTGACCCGAACTCACCAACATCCTCAGGCTGAGTTTGGACTGCTTACAGCAACACACCCTCCAAAATTTGTACACAAAAACACCCCAAATAGACAATAAATCCACGAGCTCATTCTTGAGTAAGACAACAGAAGCCTTAAACAATAAGAGATTGTATTTTCTGTGTTTCTTTGCTAAGGGTGTACATCTTGGGTAGCTCCTTTCAGTCTGCACAAGCCAGGTTTCCAGTTGTAGTATCTTCATAATTCTGAATTGCTGCACAAAATAATGTAATTTCCATTCAAATGATAACAAACTGGAATATAATCTAATGGCTAGAACACGAAGGTACTGTTCTAGATTATAACTATCCCTCTGTGATGATATTACAGGACCATGAACATGAAAGACGTCAATCAATTTCATTAAGTTAATTTTGTTAAGTGTCATCTGAACAAATTAAAAACAATTCAAATATAAACCTTATTTCGGCAGACAGCTCCATACTGGATTACCATGGTTTTATTTACATAAATAGATTTACATGCATACATATGCCTTACCATTGTATTAATATATATTCAGCATTAAAACTCAGATCATTCTTGTTGTTTTGCTGTTTTGAACATGAATCTGACAAAACAAGGATGCACACAGTTATACAGAGACAGTGACTGATTCATTTAAAAATATGCAAACGTTATATGACTAATATAAATGCAGCTAAATTTAGGAGTGAATTTGCATGGCCTGCTCACCTTCCCTGTATGTAAACATGTTCTTCTTCTCTTATTCAAAGCTGGCCAAAGCATCACTACCTGATCTGCAGCATAAACTGATATAGATTACACTGACACAACTGCCCAGGATTATTCCCAACCACTTTATTAACCAATCACAATCCAGAAAACAGAACCGTTAACCAATCAGAACACGGAGGCCCGCTCGTAAAAGACCATTAATGCACATAAAAGAGACTATTTCTCCCCTATAATTATTGCCACAAAGAACACATAAACCATTCTGTATATTTTTATTGTCTTCTTTTCAGTCTTTTGCAGATTAGAGACTGACGCTAGCAAATTCAAGGCGGATGGCGACCATTACGCTGTGCGTGCAGAGTCTGGGAGGGTAGCCTCTGAATCTGGAGATTCAAATCGAGACAAAGCACCGCTGTGGCATTCACGGAGCTCAAAAAAAAACAAGGCACCAGCACCCCAACAATGGACAAAGACACTTCGACCAATCAGTGCTCTCTGACAACTTCCTCCGTCCATGGCATGTACAGCTAGTGGGTCCCTTAATGAACAATACGTGAAAAGCACCTGACAGCACACTGGTTGCATGTGCAGAGACACTGTCCCACACTTGTTGCATGTGCAGAGACATCTGCAGCTTCTGAGCTTGAGGGTGAAGTGAGAACTAGACAGACTGGCAGGGTGTGAAAGGAAAAGGTTCAACTGCTTCATTAATGTAATTGCACAGTGCTTTTCATAAGGAACCAAAACCACTTGGGAAGCTTGGAGTAACTCAGACTAAGCAAGTTTACACACACACACACACAAATTACTTTCTTGCTTGTCCTCCTCATCCTACGTGAGCTCCATAAATATCTTTAAAAAAAAATGTTTAACTACACATTTAAACTAGTTCAGCTGGACCTTTGTGAAGTCTCTATGGCTGTTTCCACCACAATGTCCCTGACATAACTCAAAGACAATACATTTGTGTTTTGAGACTGGTCGAAATACTGTCGAGCGCAGCACAGAGGGTTCCGTCACAATCTCCCCTTTATTCGGCTGAAAGAGATCCTTCTTTTCCTCCATGGATATTTACATGTTTCATGGAGGAATTCATTAGACAGAGAGTGTGTGGTGCTCATGAACACACTAGCATTCCTTGTCCCACCATGGGTCTCCAGCACTGTTTCTCCAACACAAAATGAGTTTAATAACAAAGAAAAAAAACAAAACCCTCATCTGAGTGGGTACTTCTCTCAAGACAAATGTTTCCAAGCATGTTCTCATCCTCTGTTGTCAAACATGTGTTCTCTTCCTCTCTCTCTTTCTTTTTTTTTTTATTTCCAACAGACAAGGCTCTGAAAAAAAAAAACCCCAACTCATACTCTGAGAGCAACCAACTCCCAAACTGGTCTAACATTCCTAAAGAAAAAAAAAAACGCAGATTTTCACTTCTCAGCCTTTCTCCTGTACGCTGTGGTGTGGGTTCTATTATACATAATGAATAAATAATCAAAAGGTGTGGCTCGGTGCGTCTGGGATTCTGAGTCAGGATTCCATTTCCCAGACAAAGAGCTTGGATGGTGTCCATTTCGGTAACTTAGCAACCTACACAGGAAAGTTGGAGCAGTCACCACGGACAACACTATACACACGACCATACAAATGGTCAGCTCTACCTCTACCTTTGTGGCTTTGCAAAATTTATGTTAGTGCGTTTTAATGAAGTCAGTGTTCACAAATGTCAAACTGTTATTAACAGCATAAACACATCAACTGGGGAGGTACTGAGCTGTTAAAAGGACTTTTTTTTTTTTTTTTTACATTGCAGTTTGCTCTGCATTTACCATATTTGCACATCGGTTGTAACTTTTCAAAATTTCCCATTAAAAAAAAGTATCTAAAATAATGGAACTGAATTCGGAGAGATCTAACAATACACTGCGGAATGTCCACATTCTATGCATGCGTAAAATTACCCGCTTAAACACTTTGTTGTTGTGTGTGACCTTAAATGCCACGATCACTGTATTTATGTCATTTTTTCAACAGTTTAACAGCGACTAAACTGCTTGTGTTAAACTGCTGACAACTGATTTTAAATAGACACAGTAAGCAAGTTATGTTATCATGTCCAAACATAAGAGGAATACATTAAGATGACATTACACTCCTTTAAATCCTGAGAATGGGTAAAAGCCACGCGTTGCGAAAATCAGTGGACACGAGACTTTTTTTTCATACTTAATTAAACAGAAAGGTGTTAACCTCAGTCAGTGCACATGCAACCTCAAAGGCTTTAGAGCAGTAATGTTCTCTTTCATAGTCTAAGACTGAAACAAACGTGAATCTGAATGAGAAGCGAGAGCACAAAATTCTACAGTCATAATCTAGCCTATACTCTTCGCTCTCCGGATCAAAGCATGGACTAATAAGTGACTATTCAGTTTCAAGTTTGTTTGACTAAATGACACATGGGTAGGTCTGACCAATAATGTGTTGACCGAAACCATGCTCGATACGCTAGAGACCAATGAATAACATCTCGCGGAACATACGAGCGCCTTTTAACAATTGTTAGTTTAAGTTGTTTACTTACAACAAGAACCGACGTTCTGACGACCTCCGACACGCTTTGACGGAGCTCAGCCGCAGTTCCAGGCTTGCTAAGTCCCCTGGTAAATTTCCTTGTTTCTGGATGTGTTTGGAGTGACATTGTCTAGTGTACACGTTCATTTACGTCCTCGCAGAATAACAAAAATAAAGTCGTAAAAACAAGGTTTTAAATGATCTTTCGAGTTCCGATCGCTCCTCCGTCGCTAAGCGCACCTTAAGTTTAGATCCGGACCATGGTGTTGCGCTCTCCCATTTGCAATTGAGAATTAGCAAGGTTTGGAGGGCAGAGATGTAAGAAATCCTGAGTAATTTGTTCTCTTCGTTACATTACTGTAATGAAAATAGTCCATTCTCCCATGCTGTCACGGTATGACCCACGTTGGGCGAGCCATCAGGCTTAATCTGCGTGCTTCGCTCTCTAAGCAGTTCGAGTACGCACCCTCCCCCTTGGCTTCCCAGGAACTGCCCTCTGTTGATCTACACTACGTGATGGTCAGTCGGCCCTGGGTATAGTAATAGAGGGGGAAAGAAAATCAGGGTACACCTATGACTTTCCAGACGACCGTTACCATTACTTTATCGTGCTGTACCGTATAATATTCTACTCTGCTAACTTAATTATTGATATTAAAACGTTCTCACACTTTTCCCGTTTGTCGATACAGCGATTACTTCCCATAAATTAATGCTAGTTTAAAAAAAGTACAGATCGTGACTCACTCTGCAAACATTGCTCATTGTGGAACAGAAAGGAAAAGCCCTATTTCAGAAGCGTTTATCAGATATTGTCAAACTAGTGGAGAAGACCTCAGGTCCCGTAATTCCTGCATTACCATAAAGGGGCTTACGAATAGAAGTTACATCCGCCTACATTCGTCCGTCTTCTAGTCCTCTCTTGACAACGTAGTACGTATTCAATAACATACTGGAGCACTGCCAGAGAGCATTAAAATACAGATTAGCACCCCAGTGTAAATATAAACTTACATTCAAAGTTCAATAGAAAAAAAAATGTTATTGCTGACAATTATTTGAACAATGGCGCCATCCGTGGGTAATATGTAAGACTAACCAATCATTTCCAAACTCAAATCGATGACTCACATTAGTCTCCAGAGTTTCAAGCATGTAAACAAACAAAAAAAACCCCCAAACACACAGATACTAAATGTTCAATTGAAGTTTATTGCTTTCTTTCCACATAGCTCTCAATTTGCACTCAGAGAAAGCAAGGAAAACAAAATCCCTCGACAGAGGAAGAACAATGTTAGACCACACAAACCCTGTCTCTTACCACACATTTTTAACCGTCTCGTTTTCATACGTCGCATACTTAAATCCTATCGTTAAACGAGGCGGGCTTGTCTCGTGACCACGAATAGTGCTTATGAAACTAAATTTGTTTATACACTTTAAAGCTTTGAATCCACTGTGGAATAGCAATTTTTTTTATAATCGTCTTATTACAGTTGCTGTAGGATTGAATCTATATTTGCATAAACAGCGGAGTTTCGGAGACTATTTTCTGAAAGATCACCATGTTAGCGCTGTAAGCTGCGTGAAGAATGTTAAATTGAATCCTACCTAACAGCAGTGGAAATGGTAAGAACCCTGGTTTCAGAAATTCTGTCATTCTTAAAATTATGTCAAACATACTTACAATAATGGAAGAGAAAACTTCTCTTTATTACAATACATTTTAATGTATATTGATATGTTAATGGTATTATCGATTTTTAAATACTTTCAATTTTTTAACCTCTAATCATTAAAAATGCTATCTATAAGGTGCCCATTTTTTCAGTTCTTTAAAATTCAAAATTCTGAAGTATTTAAATTGGATTTTAAAGTCTGAAAGTGATACAAACAGTTTGGCACATAAAGGGTTATTTTGTTTGTTTGTTTTAAGAGGTAAACAAGAAAACATAGAAAGTTGTGATGTAGAAATGAAATGTACAAGTAGAGTTGCCAACAATAATTAAAAAAAAAAAGTCAAGGGACTTTTATTATGAAGCTTTTGATGTAAATAAATGAATGGCACTTGTGTATAACCAGAGAACAAGCAAGTGGTTCAGAGTGTTAAAAATCGTATAAAATGAGATTGTATAAAAGAGGCTTGAAAACCTGGTAAAAATGCAGAAAATGCAGCGTCTGATATTGTCTAAACCAGCGGACATGTCACAAATAAAGCATTAAAAAAAAAAAAAAAAAGCACCAAGTTTTTTTTCGCATGGAGACTCAAACGTAGTGAATATCTCATAGTATGTATTGTAATGTAAAAAACGCTAATGCTACAAAAGTGGTCAGATCTCAGAGAAAAGAAGGGACTAGGATTACAGCCCCCTCAGTGCAGGGTGCTTAGAGAGGTCTGGCACGTGAGGGAGCTCACACACACACACACACACACGCACACACACACATACAGACAGGTGAGGTGCACCCTAAGGCTCTTTGGATCAGTAGGGGAGGGGTTCTTTGCGGTTGAGGATGCGAGTTCGGCTGGAAGAAACCGTGGCACTGCGGATAACCTCCATCCACCTGGACAGACACAAGTCAAACACATACTCATTAATCACAGCACTGAGCAGCAGCTTAAAACACCACACCACACCACCTGACAGTGCATCCGCTTTATGTAACACAATGCGGTGTAACACAACACAATACAGAACATCAACACAAAACAACACAGCACCATTCAACACAAGACAAATACATAACACCCCCCTCACACACACACACACACACATACAGACACACTCGCACTTATCTTTACCTCTCAAAAGAGTATTCACTCTCAGATCTGAAGTAGTAGACGTGAGATTTAAAATGCAGCTTGAAGACGTAATCTTTGTGGATGTTCTCTGACTCTGTTGGAATGGTGATGGAATAACCAAGAAGAGGGAGGCTGGCCAGAGGGTAGTCATCCTGGGAACAGGGAGAGAGAGAGAGAGAGAATGAGACACAAAGAGCAAGATAAAATCACAAAGAGAGAGAGAGAGAGAGACATAGGGACCAACAGTACAGTTTCCTGTGAGTAAGTAGAATCAGACAGTCAGATAGTCAGACAGTAAGACAGTCAGATAGTCAGACAGTAAGACAGTAGGCTCTAAAGGAGGAAATGTGTGTTGTGAAGTTCTCACACAGTCGGCAAGACATTCCATCGGGAGGCGAGACATTCACAAGTGCAGCAGAGCAAAGTGTAAACACATCTCTGGAGAGGGTGTGTGTGTGTGTGTGTGTGTGTGTGTGAAAAAGAGAGAGAGAGCAGTCCTCACCTGGTGGGTTTTGTAGAAAAACAGGCTGAAGTTGGTGAAGACCACCCAAAGCTTCTGCCAGCCGTTGCTGTTTTTGAACTTCCGTAGCAAGTTTCCAGATAACTGATTCTAAACAGAACAGAACAATGTCAGTCTAGTTTGTGACAGTTTAGTTAGCATTAGTCAACACACTTAATAATTACTTTAACATACTTGTCAAAATGGAAACGGCTGAAAACTGTAACCAATTTCTAAGTACTTTTCTGGCTCATTTCCAACAATTTTCATGCCTCACTTTTGAAAATGAAAACAGATAGAGTGGGCACAGACATATTACAGTTGTCGTCTAGTGCCACCTAGTGGACATAGCCAAAAGTGCAGTTACAGCAAATCACTAGCGTACTCTTAATTCCTCTAAAGCTTAAGACTAACCACACTAAGACAGAGAGGAAGTGTAATACTGTAGAGCAGCGATCCCTGTCTCTGTCAGCCTGGCTCTTTTACCTCCAGACTGTTGCAGGCATCACTAAAGGACAGGCTTTGTACTCTGTACCAGCAGATAAGAGAGTGAGGCACTGCACTCTGGCCCCAGTGCGGCCCTTTCACAGGGGCCCGACACTCAGTGACCGGACTAGGGTCTTCTACCACAGAACACAGGAGATGAGGGAGGGAAGGAAAAGAGAGAGAGAGAGGGAGAGGGACAGAGACACAGAAACTGAGTCGGGTTTTTTTTTTTTCTTAAATAAAACATGCGCTGACAGGTAAGCAGTATGTGAGGGACTGTGGGGCTTCCAGGCGTGGCTGTAGAAGAGAAAACACTGGAACTTCACAGGAAGCCACACCTGACACTTAAAGAGTGAAGAAAAGAATTCTGGGAGCAGTACACCTTCATGGAGGAACTATAAAAATCCAATAGCCAAGTTTAGCGGGAACTCAACAATGTACATCACCCGCGCTGACTTGGAAGAGTATATATACACCTCATCTGTACCTTATGTATATATATATATATATATATATATATATATATATATATAAGGTACAGATGAATAAATAAATGTGAATATACCATCTAAGAAAATTTGACAAAAGCTATTCTATGTTCACTGAGTGAGACAGACCTGACAAAGTAAAGTCATGCTCCTGATGAATCTCCACATTTTGTCAGACTGATGTAATGGAAACCCCCTGAAATTACTACTCCCAACAGAAAGAGAGAGACAGAGACAGAGAGAAATAATCAGAAGTAATCACAAACACACACACATAAACCACAGGGGAGAAGAGAAGAGAGGAGAGAGAGAGAGAGAGAGAGAGAGAGAGAGGGGAGGAGCTTCGGAGCGGGCGGGTCTGAGGCTGGTACCTCCACGGCTATGCTAAAGTCCAGCATGGACACGCTGGTGTTCCGGTGCCAGCAGACGTGTGCCGTGGTGTTGCCACGGTGAGGCGCCTGCCTCTCTAAGGACGACTGAGAGGCACTAAGGTCATCCTCTGACTCCGCCTCTGCCGCCCACTCCGCTGGGGATTCTGGGAAAATCGAGCCGACTGTTATTGTATAGATACGGAAAACAGGACACACTTTGGCACACACTCCCAATCTGGGTCAAGTATCTTTGAAATGTTCTGAAAACAAATGTGAAAGACGACAGAGGCATTTAAAATCACTGTGCTGTTCAGAGTTGAGGGCTGGTAAGCGTAAACTCCTACGAGAGACTATGGTCAAAAAGTACCTCAAAACATAGTAATAATAATAAAAAAGACTTGAATGATTGTTATACTGTCATAGAGGACAGCTGTGGTAGAAGAAGACTTACTGATATCATTACTGTTGGCCAGTAAATCAGCCGCTGGGCCGTTAGACGTCTCAGACAGGTCAATGGCTATCTTAATGTCCTCCATCCACTTTTCCATCTCCGACACACAACTGACCACACGCAGACACACACACACACACACACACACAAATGTACGTGCACACACACACACGCACAGACAGACACATACGCGTACGCACAGACAGACATACCGACAGACACACACACATACGCACAGACAGACACACACATACGCACAGACAGACACACACATGTACGCACAGACAGACATACCGACAGACAGACACACACACACACATAGACACAGACAGAAAGGTGCATAGAGACAGACAAACAGAGAGAGAGAGAGAGAGAGAGAGAAACACACACAGACAGACAGAGAGACAACGCACACAATCAGACAGACAGAGAGACATGCACACAAACAGAGAGACGCACAGAGAGAAGAAGACAAGTTTGTTACATGGCAAATTCCTGACTCGATCACAATCTCTGTATCACATTGGTATGAAAACCACTGCAAAAGTCAGAGTGGGAAGTGCTTAGATCAGATATCTACCAGTACGCTCTGATGAATATTTCATACAGTTATTGTATGGGCATTTCTGCTCCATGAATAATGAAAATGTCTTTGTAGTCACACAAAGCCGGGGCTGTTGATTATGGCAGCTCTGAAGGAAGGTGTGGTAATGGGCTGGCTCAGTGGCTGAGGCTCGGGGGGGGGGGATCGGGTAGAGGGGTAAAAAGGTGGTGTTACCTAGCAGCTACCACCACGGACTGACGCTGTCCCACCAGAGTAAAACAGTGTGGCACACCCCATTCATCCTCACTCTCTCTGATCTGAAACAGAAAAAAGAACCTCTGAGACAAGACAGACAGAGACAGAGAGAGAGAGAGAGAAGGAGAGAGAGAGAGAGAGAGAAAGAGAGAGAGAGAGAGAGAGAGAGAATGAAAAAGAGAGACACATCCAGAATAAAAAAGAGAGAGAGAGATAGAATGAAAGAGAAAGACACACACCAAATGAGAGAGAGAGCGAGAGAGAGAGAGAGACACACCCATACAGAATGAAAGAGACACACACACACACAGAATGAAAGGGAGAGACATACAGACAGACAGAAGAGTGCAGGGAACAAACCGTGAGTTGACGACAGAACTGAATGTACGTACTGTCATTCCGTGGAGCGGAAGTTGGCCGTGGACTTTAAATTGGTTGGTGGCAGTCATTCCTCTGCTGGTGTACAGCAGCACGTCATTAAACTGCACAAACACAGAGAGGGAGGGAGAGAGAGAGAGAGAGCGAGAGAGCGCGCGAGAGAGAGAGAGAGAGAGAGAGCGAGAGAGAGCAGTGAGCCACTGACCAGAAAAAAGAACAGGAGGATGGTAATAATAGTGTGTCTGAAATGATGCACTGACGAGAGGTCATACCAGGAAAAACAAGCGCTGCTGTAGACCTTTTCCAGACAGCTTACTGAGACAGCCTAACCTAATGAATTCCTGAACAACACACACACGCACACACACACACACAGAGTGAGAGAGAGAGAGAGTGTGTGAAACATCAGGGTTTGAATTTGAATTCACGTAGAAGCAAGCAGAATATATATATATACATACACACGCGTGGATGGTGTACGTGCGTAAGTATGTGTGTGTGTGTGTGTGTGTGTGTGTGTGTGTGTAGGTATGTATGTGTATAAGTATGTAAGTATGTGTCTGTCTTTGCATGTGCGTGTTCATTCATATGAACTCTATCACAAAAAAGACTTTAAAAGTGCAGTTCAAAGCAGTTTAAAATCGCCCTCACACCTACCCGCCCTGGCGTGGCCAGATTGTTGACGCCAATCAAATCTTTCTTCAGTTCCAGAAGTTTCTGAAAGTTCTCCATCTTAATCATACTGCCTTGTAGCTGGTTCGTCAGTTCTGATATATCGGCTAAAGCGGCTGTACAAGGACAAAGGGCCCAGTTAAACACAAGCATCTCGCTTATTATTAAGAACTCTTTAACCAGACACAACTTTGGCTTCTGTGAAATACCCTGGACGCATCATTCACTGCTATACTGGTAAACTGTCCTTGTACCATCAGTTCAGACAACAGTAGCCAACAGGTGGCAAAAGTGAGAAACTGGAGAAAACAGCCAACTGCATATACCTGAGCTGTTAATTGAACACTGGTAATAATACGGGCAAACCAGCCTCTGTCGATTAAGAACATGCAGTTATATCTGGTAAAAGTCTCTGTGTATTTCTGCGACTGATTCCAGCGGGTGGGGCCAATTCCCCCGTACCTCTGCAGTCCCTGAAGTCGTCGTGCGTGGCCGGGTAGTGTTTACACAAGCGCTCCAGGATCTGTTTGTAATGTAGCAGTCTGTGCTGCGGTCGCAGGATGAAGACGTTCAGCGGCACGTAACACACCTTCTGCAGCTCAAACTCACGACACACACCTTCAAGTCTCCGTGACGACCGGCAAGCCTTCTCCAGCTCCAGCATCACCTCTGAGTGCTTCTGTAAGTGGACGGTCAGTTGCTGTGGGGTGCGCGCGCACACACACACACACACACACACACACACACACACAGGCACAGACACACACACAGGTATACACCCACACACACAGAGAGAGAGAGAAAGAGACAGAGACAGATACAGACAGAGAGAGAGACAGAGAGAGAGAGACAGAGAAAACGTGAGTGAGGAGAGATCTTAATGCTCCAATACTGACTCACTTAAGGCGTGAGAGTGTGAGAGCCATTTTGACCCTAACAGGCCACCATACCTTTAAGCTCTGAATGTTCTTCAGCATAACGTCGCCAATGCGCTGGTAGTCGCCTTTGATGTGGGCATTAGAACGACCTTCCCTAAAACAGACATAATCCACTGTCAGTCTCTCTGTTCCACACCTCTGTCAAACAAACCCGTTCAGTCTGCACTGAGGGAGATTACTAACGATATGGGAGTCTTTTTCTGTGCATTATTAAATAGCACACGTAAAGACAATGAATAGTAAGATTCAGCCTATACTGGTGATATCAGCAGTCTGGGAAGAAAATCAGTTACTGTGCTCCAATGTGACCTTAATAGCCAGTGAGAACCAAGGACAATTATTTCTGATAGAGTGAGAACACGGCTCCCGCTGACGGCAATATCTCACGTGTAATATCCTTGAATCACCACAAGGTGTCACCCATGAGCAAACATCAGCGGGTGCATTGTCTAGATCTCGCATTCACCCTTTACTTTTAGACACGGCGTGACCTCATGTGAAGGCCAATACTGTGAGAGTCTGAGAACAGAAACACAAGCACATGTTTCACACCTTTTTGGGAACATTATGAATGTAATCCTGTTATGAACTTGGCTTTGTCTGGACGGATGTGTTTCAGTGGGAGTAATGAGAAACACTGGGAACGGTGGCACCGGTACTGGTTTCGGTGGTGGAGGAGGGGGCACGGCTTTTGACTGCCTGGAAGGCATCCGTGTGTCACCATGGGGATTGGCTAGTGCGGAGCGTCATGGCAACAGGAACCTGAGGGCAAGGAGACCCTGGCTGTGACTGTGG
Organism: Chanos chanos; assembly: GCF_902362185.1. Classification (NCBI taxonomy): domain Eukaryota; kingdom Metazoa; phylum Chordata; class Actinopteri; order Gonorynchiformes; family Chanidae; genus Chanos; species Chanos chanos. The sequence goes on from NC_044504.1 coordinate 36,717,484, forward strand.
CCGTTGCCATGGTAACCGCACTTCCTGGAGGGGCGGGGAGTTCCAGAGTGAAGCATGTGTCTTCCTAACGAGCATTCTCGGCCCGTGTGTGAAAAACGGGGGTCAGACACACCAACGGGCGAAAGCTTTGAGATCAGTGAATGAAAACCGCAAACTATATGTAGAGAGGAATTAAATAAATGAAACATCTTTCTGTTGAAGTCTGAGGAGGGTGAACATACCAAGTTACCATCTCAACATCTCTTTTATACGCTTCCTTGTACGCTTGTCTGACAGAATTTCAAACCATCCTTCTCTCGTAAATAGACCTGCTGAAATATGTCACGAGTCAGGTTGAGATGTGAAGAGGCATCATCGCATGTGGAGGAATCCTGTGTTTTTTTGGGCTGGTGTTTCTGAGAGAGGGAAAAGAAAGAGGCCGGGCTGAACAGTTCTCTCACCAGAGGGCCAACCTCTGCTCCACCTCCCTGAGAAAGCCTGTGTGGAACTTGTAGAGAGGCTCAAAGTTGGACGTGATCAGGCTCTTCAGTGAGTCAGGAGTACTCTCTTCTTTGTTCAGAAGACTCTGAAAAGACTGATCAGAAAAAAGAAAACAAATTCATATGAGCATGCACACATGGCTGCACACACACGCACGCACGCACACGCGCACACACACACACACACGACACCCTCTAATATACACAAGCTATAACTAAGCATTAATACGTTAACAGACACACACACACATGCTCACGCGCGTAACCATGACACACTGTAATGTACACAAGCTATAACTAAGCATTAATACCTTAACAGACACACACACACACACACAGTGTGAAGAGGCAGTTTGGTAGGGATTAAAACACATCCTGCTGTGATTGCATTACAACTGATGTGTAGTACAGCGCTCACATGGTAAGCTCATGACTTATCCCAAATCCTGTAACAAGCACATGATTAATTCCAAAATCAATACCCTCAGCATTTCAAACCGCCAGGGCAACATCCCTGGGGCAGTTCTGTCAACTCTACCTGCTCAGATTAAGGAGAAACATACTGATCTAACTCATCTACTGAAAGAGAAAGAGAGAGAGAAACAGACAGAGAGAGACACCAACACACGCTTATATTTAATTGTGTTTGGGGCTCTTCCTAGCATGGAAATCAATTCAATCAATTCCAGTTTAGCCAGTAGCGTGCTCTCATTCCATGTATCCACATAAGAGGCATGAAGCCAGAATAAGGTCAAATTAATTGCAACCAATTCCTCATCGATTACAGACGGTTCCTGTTTAGATTTCATACTACCATCCTCAGAATCTCTGCGTTAGTATGGAAACAGTATCCACAACATAAACACTTTTAACAGTGTTACAAGGGTAAGAAAAAGTCTCAAAAAAAATACACACACAATCTTTTTGGGGACTTTCAGCGTGTGGTGAGTTTCACTCATTACAGGAAGCGTTAGAGAGGGAGGAAGTTGAATTGTGTTCCATCTGAATGATAGCTGTGCCCAAACTCAACCTGCTCTTCCAAGATAAGACAAAGCGGCTAAACCATCAATATTTTCTCATCGACTTGGATCAATGGAATTTTTTAAAGACGCCTTCCTGTGTTCGCACATAACCTTTTCTCACTTTGCGCTTATATCTCTGTGTCCACAGATCTCACAGGATTAGACGAAGCAAAGACATACAGCAGAAATATGCAAAAAAAAAAAAAAAAAAAAGCTTCGTTATCAGTTTTCTTTCAGCCATGAAGTGAACGGCATCCAGGGGTCACCAGTTAAGAGTACTGGATCCAGAACCACCCTACTAAAATTCGAATGGAGCGTTCCAGCCGGGAGAAAAAGAGGAGTAACAAATGTCACTGAGTGCTGAGTGCGAGTCCAGTCACCAGGTTTGATCTTACCACAGTAACGACCTCCAGGTCCTTTAGGTAGGTGCGCTCGGTGGTCAGGAGCTCTTTGGCGATGAAATAGGCCTTGTCTGTGGGGAAACGCTGCACAGGGGAGGACCAGACACATCAGTCACAGGTCGTCAGACACCAGGCTATGGATCACTGCATCTGACTGCATGTGACCCACCATCCCCTTCTCTGTCCTCTCAGTGCATTACAAGGCAATTATTTCTATAGATAGTGGAAATGTGCGGTTGGGCAAAACCTGCTTTATTCTGATCCAGAGTTCCCTCTGCACTATAGAGAACATATATACACACACACACACACACACACACACACATATATATATACACACACACACGCACACGCACACACACACACACATATATAGATATATATACACACACACACACACACACACACACGCACACACACACATATATATATATATATATATACACATATATACACACACACACACACACACACACACACATATATATATATATATACACATACATATATACACACACACACGCACACGCACACACACACATATATATATAGATATATATACACACACACACACACACACACACACACATACATACATACATACATAGACTAGATAAATACATCTAAAGCTGCAGTTTCTCAATTCTTACAACCCATTTAGATGATTTCCAATACCAACGCATCTGCTGAGTAACTGAATCTGGTGTTTAAGGTTTTGCCATAAAAAAATATATATTTATATATATATGGTGAGGATGGATTTGACAAACAGTGGAGAATGTGCCCCACAAAACATAGCATAAATTCACAGTGAATGTTCCTGTGTCTGAAACCCACCTTCCTCCGCGCCTCCTCTTCGTCATCAGTGCGTACACAGCCCGTGTCGTTGAGCAAGGGGCTGGTGAGGGGGGAGGGCTGCCGCCCATCTGGGCTCGGATCACACCCGTTGGCATGACGATGACCGTTAACCAGCCCCAAAGACGTGCCGGAAGATTCTGACAGCCGCGGGCTGTTGGAGCCATCTAAGAGAGGAAGAGGGTAGCAAAGAGAGAAAGAAAGAGAGAGAGAGAGAGAGAGAGAGAGAGAGAAAGAAAGAGAGAGAGAGAAAGAAAGAGAGAGAGAGAAAGAAAGAGAGAGAGAGAGAGAGAGAGAGAGAAAGAAGGAAAGGTAAGTATTCACATTAACCCCTTTTCCTTTCTCAAACAGAGACACAGAGACTACATATGTGCACATGGAATGAGTGCATAGCCTGGAGCTAACCGAGAGAACCCAGGCCCTGACATACACAAGACTTTGAGCATACAGTCTCCTACCCCTGTCTGTTTACACCCAGTCTGGGTACTCAGGAAAAGGGTCTCTGCCCAGTTCTGCCTGGGTTTGACCGCAGCGTGTGAACAAACTTACCTACGTATCCACTACACATCATCTACTGCTACATGACAGCATGAGTACTTGCCATTCAGCGTCTCCTGCTCTCTGACTGGCCCGAGATGGAATTAGATAAAACAGCCATTAAAACCAGTGAAGCTCAGCACCGTCAAAACCACACTACACACTACAATGGGGGGGGGGGGGGGGGGGGGGGGGGGGGGGGGGGGGCATGGCAACCTCCAGACGACAGACATACACAGACCAAAAAAAAAACAACCAAACAAAAAAAGAAACCCCACGAAACTACCACGAAACATGTACGAGATGTATGTATAGGACATACCGTATACATACATCCAAAGAACAAATTCCAGACAAACATCTAGACTACTGCACTAACTACAACACCACAAATGGAGGAGGGTGGTGTGGGGAGGAGAGGGTCATGGAGGGGTGGGGGTGGGGGTGGGGGTGGTGTGGGGGGGTCTAGTATCTAAGATGATGGTGACATGTTATCTTTAAAGAAGATGCCTGAGACCCACTTCACAAAGGCCAACTTTATTGACACTATTGCACAACTGTATACAACGTTTAAAAGTGAGAAAACGGCTGAAAAAGGAGAGATCGCAGGAAGAAAAAAAAAAAAAAAAGAAAGAAAAAGGAGAAGAAAAAAAAAAAAAAAACAGTGGCAAAGTGTCCAGGGGTGTAAGCAAAAGGAACATCAGCACAAGACCAGAGAATATTACAGCATTTACAGTGAGTGGGTGAGTCAGTGAGTGAGTGAGTGAGAGAAAGGAGAGAGAAAAAGAACGAGGGAGGTGGAGGGGGGGGGATGGGGGGGGCAGTGTAGACTGAACAATGTTTGGAGTCTGAGTTTGTACAGGTGCGCTTTGAGACACTGACTGCTGCAGTACATATCTGGATTTCCAGATGTTTCCACAGAACGTTGTCTTCATAGGAACAATGCCCAGTAAAGATCTTTTCTGTCGTCATTATCAGCACCTGCTATCGGCCTCGCCGTAGCGCTCTGTGCACGCGTCTCGCTCAAACTCTTCACAGATCAGAACGCGCACACAGAGTTAGAAACGTGTTTGCAGAGCCTGAATGAAGTTCTCTCTTCAAACACATGACCGTATTCATTATAAATGTGTAATATTTCAAATTAAGCTCTGGTCTCCAAAAATGATAAAACAGTAAAACATTCAACTTCCACACAGTTGTTACAAAAGTGAGGGTCATTGTAAAGTCCATGGATGAAATGTTATTGTTTTTTTCTCACGGTTATTTTTGATTTTATGGATGGTTATCTTTTGTTTTTGGGAATGTTGCGGGCAGAGAGAGTAAAGACAGGTTGATTGACAGCTTGGGGAAGGTACAGGTTAAGTGAACACACACCATGTCAGTGACCAGGCATGCCAGGAAGAGCACCAGTCACACTGGGCACAGCCCCCGTGTGTGGCACTGCCAACAGTAGGGTGAACAGGCTTGAGCTGCAGACCTGTGTGTGTGTTTGTGTGTGACACTGTCACAGTTACATCGTACCACCAGAATAACTGTTTTACTACTCTTCAATTCGTTAAAAATGAAAAAAAAAAAAAAAGGAACATTATACATAACTACAGTTGATTTTAGTAGTAGTAGTAGTCGTAATGATAGGAATGGCAGTGGTTCTATGAACCACCAGAATTTACTATCGATTGTAAACAAATATATATGTGATATGACAGTATTTCATTTGAGCATTTAGCATCACATACTAAGTCGCAGCTGAGAATGGGATTGGCGGTACAGTTTAGCTGTGTTCAGGAACATGACACACACAGGTCTGAGAACAGTGTTTGGCAGACATGTGACGCTGGTGCAGTGGTCCAGTGACTATCGTTTTTGTTTTGCACTTTGCTACAGCTAAACCTGCTCCGTTTATATCTGATCCCAAAGCAGTGTCCTCGTTGGGTTGGCTTACAGATGCATTCTGGGTAGGTTTCAAAGGATCAAACACGGTTCTTAAACAAGGGCAGAGCGTGTATGGTAAAAAAAAAAAAAAAAAAAAGAGGTTTGTTTTGGAAAAGTGCAAAAAAATTTAGATACAGTAACACTTCACAGCAAAGCATTTAAATTTGAGGAAAAACAAACTGTCAACTTGAAAGTTACAACTGTCATTTTCCGTAACGGCACTGTGCAGCTGCAGTTATTATCATTCATTTTTAAGCTCTGCACATAGGAAGCACCTCAAAACCTGAAACACGTATCATGTGTTGAGTCTTCACAAACGACTGTCCATGAATAATAACTCCCTCGTTCTAAATACTGTGTTTAATGAAAGCCACTCTCCTTTTCTCCCAGTTAACTGGACCACTGCATCCAGGGGAACCTGGGATAGACCACCTCTCCTCTCTTCTCCTCTCCTCTCCTGTCCTCAGACAGTGAACGAAAGAACAGCAAAGGGGGGAGGGGGGGGGGGGGGGAGAAAAGAAGCAGTCTGACATGCCTTCAGAAGCAGAGAAGAGAGACAGAATGACCTCTGGTCCCTAAAAGGAGCATGCGGAATAGAACAGTGTTTACATTTGACAAAAACAAATCTGAATTTTCAGTGTCGCACTGGAAAGGCAGATATTCATTCCATTTTCAAAACGAGGAAAAGAAAAGAAAAGAAACAGCAAACAAGTGACAATGGTGAAAATGACAGCCCAAGCAACCTTAGTTTTTTTTTTTTTTTTTGCAACAGAAACGGAAAAAAATCAGGAGAGCAGAAAAGAAAAAAATAGAACACAACAAGAAATACAGGAAACAAAACATACACAAAGTGCAAAGCCATTTTGTTAAGTGACCTTTGGACTGTTTGCAGTGAGAGTAGCGGGGGGTGGAGGCAGGGGGTGGGGGGGGGGGGGGGGGGGGGTTTACAGACAAACCAGTCTGTCAGTCATACAGAGTAGGACATCTGGAAGGACAGGGAGAAGGGACCAAGCTTAATCAATGGTAGGACATTAGGACAAAGTGGTGATGGGCTGAAAACACCATTTGCTTCAGTCTACACTGCACTGTCAATGGAGGACATGATTAAATTGTACCAAAACACTTGTCACACTCCATCACTGTGCATAGTTCACACAGCATACAGTGAAAAGATACAGCCAAGGACCGAAGCTAATGATATATTGGTCCCTTACTTAGAATACATTCTATCCGATGGACATAAAATGTCTTTGTAACTCATTCATCTGACAAGGTCACGTTGGACAATTCCCGTTGGGTAGTCACCTTGGCAAGACATGAGCCAACATTCAGAAATCAAGACAGATAGCACAGAATGTACAGATAAGTCCATGAACGATAAAAGACATCTGTTAGTCCGATATTAGTAGAGTGAGTTGAGTATCGTAAACATAAATGTATTGAATATCAATCAGAGGAAGCAAGTTGGGCCATCCCAAAGACTATTCAGATATCGTCTTTGTTAACACCCAACACAATCATTTATGTTGTTCTAAAAAAAACGTTAGCGATAATATTAATAACACAGACAAGACCTCTAATAAAAAGCTACACACACCACTTGGGAACCTTTCTACAACCCATGAAACTTTTCGAAGGTTTCTATAGAACTGACAATGCAAAAACTCTAATTTCTAATTATGCTCAACTCAATTGCTCATACATGCAGGTGTCAATCATTTAAGAAGTTTAACAAGCATGGATTACGAAATAAAATTTCCTCAGGTGGTCTAGGACGATTATCATATTTTTCCAGCATTTTCTCTACACTGAAGACACGTGAAGGTTTCAGATGGAGTGGTAACACTCCCAAACACTACTTTTTTTAATGTAAGAGTCTACACATAATAGCTACTGGTACTTTAAGTGCAGTACTTCTCTAATCCTTATCCCAAAGGAAAACATCTGACCGCAATTTCTACCATTTTTACGGCCAACTTGGTTTTCTTCGGGGTAGCTGTGAGACGTCCATTAAAAGGACTTGGCACTAAGACAAATAACTCTTCTCTCTGATATCCAGCACAGGAGAAAGAATAATTGAGAGAGAGACAGAGACAGAGAGAGAGAGCGAGAGAGAGAGAAAGACTTTTACAATCAAATGCGGGATGAGCTCCACAAAACTTCTCAACTTGACAGAAAAAACCTCCTCAAAATCAGACTTTATGAGGCTGAAACACTCTAGAGAGACAGACTCAGCTTGTCTCCCGGTCCTCCAGACCAGCATGCCTCAGAGGGAGCTACCATTCCCCCTACAAGCTCACACTCTCTCAGCACGTATCTGAGGATCTGAGTGAGCCAACCAATCAAACCACAAAAAACCTGGGGCCAACCTCCCCTGGTCTCTCCAGCCCCAATCAGGCCTAGCAACTAAAGACCTGAGCACCGTCCTCATCACTAAAGTTGAGACATCCATCCTCCTCCAACTCCTCATCCAGCTGTAAGCTCCCGAAGGAGAACTTGTTTCGGGGAATGGGGGAGGCATTGGCAGCCATGGGGTTGCCGTAGGTGAGCGGGTGGCCGCAGGAGCCCCCGGACTCCGCCTCAGAGTCACTCGACTCCGTCCCACTGCTCGTGGAGCCGTCAATCATTTGCACTGCCCCAACGTGGTCCATACCATGACGACGCTGGGCAGGACTGGGCTTGGGCTTGCCGGGGGGCGCTAGCCCGTTAGCGAGCATGCGGCGCTCGAGCGCGGCCATGCGTTCGGCTCTAGACAGGACTGGGCGTGGCTGGTGGGCGGGTGTGGAGGCGGCCCTGGTGTGGCTGAGGACGAAGGGGTCGGTGTCGGAGCGGTTCCGAAGCTGCTTCTGTAAATGCGGCGAACGGCTGATGACAGGAGAGTAGCTACCATAGAGTCCCCCCTCCTCGCGGCCGATTGGTCGTGAAGGAATGCCCCGCCCGCCGCCGTCACTCTCGTCACAACAACGACCATGCCCATTGTGCTGGGCGTGGCTGAGCGAACCTGTCCTATGGAAGGTGCTCAGGGCGGGGCTGGAGGTAAGGCTCCTGGTGCCCATCACGTGGCGCGTTGGCACAGGGCTACGCTGTTCACCACCGAAGTGCGTTACGACCTCGTCCAGCATGGTACTGTGGAGGGGCCCGCGAAACGGGCTCCCGCCCCTGAAAAACGACGACTCGTCAAACTCTCGGTTCTGACCGTGCGAGGCAGGGGACAGCGGAGGGGACTCCCTGTGACCGATTTTACCGAGGCCGCGCTCTCGCTCGTGCTCATGGGAACGCCCACCACCGAGCCCCCTGACACGGGGAAGAGACTCGTCCTTGAAGCCCTCCCCCTGCGTGTGAGGATGTGACCTGCTGAACTTGGCCAGGTCGTATTCGCTATCTATGTCACTGCAGTCAATGTATGGAATGGAGGAGTTGCTGCCCTTGGCAGCCCGGGAGGCTGGACCTGCGTTCAGAAGCTCCGGGACCGGTTGCCTAACGACGGGGGGCGGGGCTCTGGCTTCCTCCGCCGCCGTGGAGCCTGAGCGTTCCCCTCTGCTGTTGCCTTGCGCCGCGGGGCTGGCTCGAATCCTCGGCGTTCCTGAGTCCTCGGCGCTGACCAAAACCGATTCCTTCCAGCTCCGCGCAGCCGTAGAGTCCGTCCTATCTGCCGAAACAAAACTCGCACTCTGGGAACAGAGAGATAGAGAGAAAGGAAGAGTATGAGAAAGAACAAGGAAAGAAGGGAAAGATAAAGAGGGAGTGAACGGATTGTAACAGTTATGGATTGTAACAGTTATGGATTGTAACAGCTATGGATTGTAACAGTTATGGATTGTAACAGCTATGGATTGTAACAGCTATGGATTGTAATAGTTATGGATTGTAACAGTTATGGATTGTAACAGCTATGGATTGTAACAGCTATGGATTGTAACAGTTTTATGGATTGTAACAGCTATGGATTGTAACAGCTATGGATTGTAGCAGTTATGGATTGTAACAGCTATGGATTGTAACAGCTATGGATTGTAACAGTTATGGATTGTAACAGCTATGGATTGTAACAGTTATGGATTGTAACAGCTATGGATTGTAACAGCTATGGATTGTAACAGCTATGGATTGTAACAGCTATGGATTGTAATAGTTATGGATTGTAGCAGTTATGGATTGTAACAGCTATGGATTGTAACAGCTATCGATTGTAACAGCTATGGATTGTAACAGTTATGGATTGTAACACTGATTGTATTTCACTGTTCACAGTAGACTTCATAAGCAGAAGGTGGTGACAGACAGTTCTGACAAAAAAAAAAAAAAAGAAAAAGAAAAGAACAAACAAAAAAAAAAAAGATGGCATTCTGCAGTACAGCACTGACTTCTGTTGGCACTTGAGAGTGTGGTAGGGAAGGCAGTGGGGAAAGGCTGCTGCTGTGCTGGATCCTACTGTGTTTCCTGACAGAAGAGAAAACACCACGTCAACCAAATACCTTCTGCCATCTACGCCTTCCTAACATCATGCCAGAGAGGCACTGTTTTCTTTGTGTGTTTTTTTTTTTTTTTTAAAAAAACAAAAACCTGTGCTTTCCTCCCACAAGCTTCTTTTCTGGACTTCACTGACTGTCAGATAAGTGCTTTTCGGTTTACTTTAACATTTCGGGATTTATCTACCCGAACTAAACATAACGTACACAAATCGCACAATATTTTGTGAAAGTGGACTAGAAGAAAGGCCTCACCTGTCAAAAGGGATCTTTTTAAATTCAGAATCTCTCACGTAATCGATCAGCTGCTTCTGTGTCCGGCCACTAATGAAAAGAAAAGTAATACAGATAGGTCAGGAAAAGTATACAGAGGAGAGAGAGAGAGAGAGAGAGAGAGAGAGAGAAATCTTCCCCCCAGGCTGTTACTCTCTCTCTTATCCACATGTTATCCACAGAGGAACAGACTCCTGCATCTTCAGGGTTACCTAAATCTGAAGGAGGATCCCCTGCTGAACAGTACAGGTTTGGGTTTGGGTTTGGGCTCTTCAAAAAGACGGAAAAAGGCATGGTACTCCACACAGATCTTCCAAAACACTTTGCAGCAATCCCGACTGGCCATCAGAAACTCCAGAGTGTCCTGGTATGCGCTCTGCTGGATAGTCGACAAAAGAAAAGTCTGTTAAATCTATAGCTGGAAATGCCTGTGAGAGAAAGAGAGAGAGAGAGAGAGGGAAAGAGAAAGAGAGAGAGAGAGAGAGAGAGAGAGAGAGAGAGAGAAAGAGAGAGAGAGAGAGAGAGAGAGAGAGAGAGAGAGAGAGAGAGAAAGAGAGAGAGAGAGAGAGAGAGAGAGAGGAGGATTCAGGATATGGGAGAGCACATTAGGATCTTGTGGACTTACATTGAGGTCTGGTCTTAGCTTGATGAGAAATCTCTTTCTCTTGAAGCTCAGCTTGCGAATTTTAGACCAGTTGAAGGCATTGATTTTTGTGTGCCCCTGTGAAAAAAAAGGGCAATCATTCTACCTTTCTCCCTACCTACTTACATCATTCATTCAACCTGCATCGAAAAGCAAAGCAAGATGCACCTTTAGAACACACTGGGGAAAAACAATCGACGAAATTAAACTGAGCTGTAAAACTTCACTGACTACGTGATGGAAACATATGCCCCCCAAACAAATCCCTCCCTGAGTCATTACGGTGTCAGATCACGGCGGGGGTGTGTCCGGGCATCACCTGAAAGACGAGGACCCCTGTATGCGCCACGGCCAGGCTGAGCTTGGTTCCCTCTCTGTCCTTCGCAGGGTGGAGCCTCACCCCGTACATCTCCAGCCTGCGAGCAACCTCCAGCAGCTGAAAATCCGACTCTGCCGGCGTCTGCCCTCTGAGAGAACACACCACCGCGCACATCAGTGAAATTAATAAAAAGATTTAATTGAACAACTGTAAACTCCACAGGGTGTAATCATCTCTAATCAAAGCGGTGCTGAAAAAGCGTTGAGCCCTCAGTAAGAGAAAAGCGGCAGCGGAAATGCCCTCGCGTTTGCAAAAAATGTTTTACGTTTCAGAGTTTGGCACACGCCGCTGCGGTTTCAGAAGGCAAAAGGCCCATCATCGCTCGCTTTCCCTTAAATTTTATCAGTCAGAGCAAAGTGCCTTCCTGCTTCCTGCAGCAGGCGTTTAATTTGAGATTAAACTCTCGGCTTGGCTCCGTACCAAAATAACCGCAGTTTGTGTATGTTATCAGCTGAAAGTGCCAGGCAGAACAAGTCAAACAGGACACACCAAGTCACACACTGAGCTCAAATTCAGGCTGTGACAGCCTGGAACCAATGTGGCAAAGGCAGTTTTTCTCCTCTGGCGTGACATCAAAGGGAATTAACACTGATATGAAGTAGTTTTGGAAAAGAGAGGAAAAAAAAACAACAAAAAAAACCCCCCTTGATCTCTGTTACCATAACAACAGTAGCAATGGTTCCAAAGAACCTTAGTATGTGTGATTCAGAGGATGTTTCCACATGGTTTTATATGGTGTCCACTTATTCCTCTGGATTTCTGCATTCGTTCGACACAAACAGTAATTCTGAGGGAGACACGTACATCACTGAGAAATGTATCACTAACACAACACAATCCTGCACTGACTGCACTGCTAAGATAAACAGAGACTATAGAGATCTTGAGAATAATGGATTGCGGTTTTTAGGACCGTGAGTAATTATGGGAAAATTTGTTGAATTAGTTATGCTCTGCCCTTGTCTCATCTTGTCATCCTGAAATGCGAAGAGCCAAAACCAAAAGAAGAAATTTCCTTTGCTAGACTTCCAATAAGTACTCGCTTAGTTTCCAGTAAACCTACGATTCAGGTTCACTGATGTGTGCTCCGATTATTAATGCCTCTGACTGTAAACAGAGCAGACAATCGCCACACCTTTCAACCTCTCTCATTGTTCCCTCAGGCATTTCCCACTGCTGTGGCAACTGGGGGGGGGGGGGGGGGGCAAGTTCTGTCTGAGTGCAGCCAGAAACACCACACGGCACAGAGTTTTACCCACAAAGCAATCAGATGCCCTCAGGGGGGTGTTCCAGAAAACGGGTTTAGTGGAAACTCTGAGTTAGTTAACTCAGAGCAGGTAGTGAACCTCCTAATAAAAGAGCCCTATGGCTGCGTTTTGCTAGGAGAGTGAAGCCATAGGGCTCTACTTACTCTGAGTTAACTAAACCATGTACTTTGGAATACTCCCCAGGTGTTACCAAAATAAATAAATAAATAAATCAAAACAATAGGAAATGTCTGAAATCTCCAGGCTCAAGAAAACTCAAGGTGCAATGTTGTGTTTGCATTCAGGGGAGCTTACAGAAGGGACAGTCAGAAACAGCTGGATATGTTTCTGTTATACATATTGTGACTGCAGATGAAAGCACTGTCAGACTCACAAATGCTTGTGGTGGAACTCCATGATCTTGTCCAGCAAAGCCATCTGGTCCGGAACATAGTTATTATTCAAGAGATGTTGTCTGCTCTGGGTCTCATCAAAGTCCCCGATTTCAGCTGAGCAAAAAACAACAGCACAGATCATTTACAGAACAGGTTTAAAAATGTTTGTGTGTGTGGAAGTGAGAGAGAGAGAGAGAGAGAGAGAGAGAGAGAGAGAGAGAGAGAGAGCGTGGGGGGGGGGGGAGAGAGGGGGAGAGAGAGATGAAGATACGTATAGAAAAACAAGTACAGTCTATAATATGATGGGTTAACAACAGCTTTGTATAAATTCATGTGACATGACAGCTTCTGTTACGGACAAATTCAGTTTTCGTTGTCTTTTCTCTCTGATCAGCTTTTTTATTCGACAGCCGACTTGAAGCATTTGCACGTTTGATTATGTGGAGGAGCGCGCGATTTCAAAGCCTGCCTCGGTGAATAAATGACGTTTGGCTTTTTCCATAAGCGCGCAGCTCTCAAAGGTATCCATGGAAACAAACAGGTTCTGAACTTGCGCCGCTACACGGCAAAGCCTTTGACTCAGTTTGCGCTTGGTTCTGCTCCGACTGCAAGGGTAATGCGAATTACTGTCTGCCGCGATTTGCTGAGTTTCGGGAGACTTACACTGAATAATGTGAGAAACTAAAAGAGCCGCGCTGGTGTCGTTACACGTCAGGCGACCGCTAGCCAGGTCATGCTTTATCTGCAGGGCAAACAGGTACCTGAGGAGAGAGAGACGGAGTGAGACCACACGGAACATTTCGGCATGTTCAACTCAGAAATAAAACATGATATGCACTGTTGCATACATCGCTGACAGAACTGCACCTTAGAAGAAAGTTAACAGGTTTGAAATGGATATTGAAATGCTTTTGTTTGTTTAGGAGATCGTTTGTAATAATTAAGGAGCTTAAAATAAAAAAAAGAAACACGAAATAGCCTAGTAGCTCTGGGGTGTATTATACAAATGTAATTCACGAAACATTAAACACGTGGCAATCGCGAAACACAAATTTCATGGTCAAGGACGACAAACATAAATTTGCCGTGAGACTTTAACCTAATTAGTCTTTTATTCACTGACTTCCGCTGAGTGTGTTGCCAACGTTTCGGAACTGATGAATTAAAAAAACAAAAAGGGAATTCTGGGATCCCGTTCCACATTCAGCATTAGTTTTGTCAGCCACTGGGAATCATGAGCTGATCTCTCCTGTTGTAAAGCATCTATGTGTGTTAGCCACATGCTAAACTGCCTACACGGTGTCGACGACTCTCACCTGGTCAGCTCCTCCATTAATTGTGCATGGTCAGGAGGGAAAAACTTGACCACAAACTGCAAGACTGTGTGCTTGGGCCCTGCAAACACACACACACACACAAAATATAAACCTGCTACTTTGGCTTAGAACTCCATAACAGTTTGTTTTTTTCCCTCCCTTATTTCACATAAGATATGAGATCCTCAACATGGCAGAAGTTACGTGGAAGTGTGTAGATTTTTTATATTTTTACATTTCTATTGTTAAAACTATCTATCTACCTGGAAATGCTGTACAGGTCACCTGAGCTTGTATAGACATGGATTCAAAGCTTCTGACTTGCCCTCTTGGATGGGAGCAGGGTGTAAAACGATTTTATGGCACATTGCTAAAACGATCGCCCTGATTCTTTCATACAGGAACTGTCTGGGAATCAGGTTTTCTGAGGTTTTGTTTTTTTTTTTTTTTTCATGTGGAAACATGTTTCTGATGATATTTCCTGTCTTGGCTAAACTCAGCCAATAAAGCGGAGTAAAGATGTCAGCTTCAAAAAGTTTCAAAACAGGTTTGTTCTCAGAATGCTCCCGTGGGTCTTTTTCATTGAAAGAGTTTTGATGAGAAACCTTGATTCTCTTAAAAAAAAAAAAAAAAAAAAAAAAAAAAAAAAAAGGGGGGGGTTTTGGATTTGAATGAGTCAAACCTTAAAAATAATTATAAAAATAAAAAAAAGTCCACTCAGCCAGACGCCGTGAACACTTACGCCTGATCTGCTTCGATATGGGCTTCAGGAGATCCAGCCAAACCTGACAAAACAGAGACAAGACTCAGAGGCCCGTTCACAGTGAGGTGAAATAGAGAGTCTAATTCACTGAATGTGGGTCTGCTGAATGAGCCTAACTGTCGCTGAAACTTAGAAAACAGGGTAAATGAGAATAAATTAGAATTGTCATTGTCGCAGTGAAACCAGACAAGAGACTATAGCATCTGAAATGGCTATGTTATCATCCGGCGTAATTGTTTTTTTTTCTCTGACAGTTTTAAAATCCTATCTTGACCCAAATGTTTGTACATCACCTATCTCAGTGAGGCCGCTACACTTCTGAAGCAATTAACACCACTGGCAAGCACAAATCAAAATTCGTAACGAAGAATTTTCCAGAAGCCTTTCTCAATGTCCATGCTGCTGAAAGACACGGAAATAATCCCCGACATTCTGTAACAAATTCTTCATGCTCACCGTCATCTTGCGGTGGTCCTGGAACTCCAGACCGAAGTAGTCTCCTTCAATCAGGTTTAGGTGAGTGCAAACCATCTCAAACAACACCTTGCCTG
The DNA here is from genome assembly GCF_902362185.1 of Chanos chanos. Classification (NCBI taxonomy): domain Eukaryota; kingdom Metazoa; phylum Chordata; class Actinopteri; order Gonorynchiformes; family Chanidae; genus Chanos; species Chanos chanos. The sequence continues at coordinate 36,732,746 of NC_044504.1, forward strand.
AAGCTCGTTGCTGAAAAAGAAAAGAAAACAGAATTGAATGGGAAATCATGGAATATTTCAAGATCAAAGGAGTTACAATTGCACAAATTCCATTCAGCGCTCCCAGTTAACGGAGCACACGCTCAAATACATGCAAAAATGTGTTAACACTGTGATGCAGCATCGGTTGAGTTAAAACAAACAAACGTGATGTTTTCACCATCTCCATAATCTCATCAGACCTGACGTGCAACATGAGAGATCAAAGGCAAGAGAGCCTCTCTGAATGATTTGAATAAGTTCTTGACATAACCCAGTTTGACAGCGAACTGGTTCTGTTCTACTCCCACTTATTCCATTCATTAAACGATGACACAGCTTTTCACAAATCAATAACACACCCACACACACAAGCACGCATGTGCACGTATGCACACGCACACATACCCATGTGAACAGACAAATCTTCAGAATCCATAAAAAACGAAAAGTACGAAAAATAACCAATAAAGACATTGTGTGGTTTTTAATGGAAACGGGTACTTGTCGGTGCAGGTGAAAGTAAGTGATTATAATCACCATTCATTTGAATATTACAACCACACAGTGTTTAAAAACCAATCTAACACACCTTGTCTAGAACAAGTGTCTTACTCAACCTAAGTCTAGGCATTGTACATTGTAAAACAGTGGAGGATCAGATAACTGACAGTGGATGCTAGTCTCAGCCGCGCGTTTCTATAGCAAAGCTGTGATTGGCAGTTCCAATTCCTTTGAAGATCCTGAGGATCCTGGTTCCATTTCCCTGGCATGCTTCTTTCTTCAAAATCAGCTCTTCATAATCTAAATCATCTCAATTCAAATGACTCCCATCCACTGGCTGTCTTCTCAGCAGAAAACAGCTCGACGGGACACACTCAGCTACCACGTGAACAGGTTTGAAGACAGTATGGGTCTTAATACAGACAAGCCTTTGTAGATGGAACTGGAGCAGATCCTCTGCATGACTGCATATTTTGGGCAAGTTTTCATCCAGGGACAGAGCTGTAGGGCAGGTGTTTAGTTACAGCTCAAACTCAATCAGGAGAGTGATTGACAATGTTTCTCTCTTTCTGTTTCTCCCTCTCTCTCTATCTCACGCTCTTACACGAAGACACACACACACACACACTCCCCCTCCCTTACTGACATCCCTGTGTGACAGTTTGGGGTTATGTCGTTGGAGGCAGAGCGGGGAGGTGGGGTGACAGCGATTGGTGCTGGCCCAAAAAACCAGGCCAGAGGTAATCACAGGACCAAACACTGAGTCACTTAGGGAATGACTTTAAAAAGAATACATCTCATGTGATAAAGACTTTTGAAAAGTGCGAAAACGGAAAATCAGGGGTCATATTTCGACAGCGAGGCAATCCTACTGTATTTAAGAAAGCTGCTGACAGAGACTATGAAAACCGTTTGACCGCTACGACAGCGAGGACGAGTCTAGGCTTTCTCAGAGAGACAGCCGTCTTAAAGGAATATAACCGATATGAGCTTCAACGGTGCAAGAGTGGCAGTTCTTCTGAACACGAGCACTTAAATAAAACATTCACTAATGTCACATCACACGAGTCCAGTCTCCTCACGTCTGTCAGCGCACGCGCTGGTTTCTCCTTAGATGCGGTCTCTCTGTCTTGTGTGGCACTTGGCTGGTCAGGACACCCCCACAGTCAGAGACTGCCGAGAACCAGCTGCCTCCATATGCCACAGGGTCGGTGAGGGGGGAACCAGCCAGCTGTCAGTGCACTGCACTAAACACCCCCACCCCCCCTGAGCCCTACGCAACCTCTCTGACACTCCAGAGACCATGACAGCCGCTCTGTTAGCCTCTGGGTGGATTAGCGCCATTTTTTTTTTCTGATTTTCTTTTTTTTTTTTAATCATGAATTAGGGTACAATCCAAACACCACCAGTGACTACAAGATGTTTGCTCAAATCTTAATTTTAATCAGTTTTAACTTTAAGTGAGAAGACAGGACATTACTGCATTCCTCATTTTGAATTGATTTCATGGATTAAAGAACTGAGTGGCCATTGTTTGGGTGTTGTGTTGTTTGTGTGTAGAGGACTGCTTTGTGAAACCATCGGGAACTTGTGGTTGATGTTTGTGTGCACTGCTACTGACTAAGAGTG
>NC_044504.1:36737396-36742396 GCF_902362185.1 Chanos chanos
GATGAAAAGGCATCGTAGTGCAAAACTCAGTGAAAATGATCTGCCTACACACAAACATACATATACAAACACATAAACGCACACACACAGACACACACATGTGCTTCCACAATCACATGATGGTGCACACACACATCCATAGTCATCCATACCGAAGTAAATTCAATTACAACACATTACCCCCCCCCACACACACAGACTAATACAAAAAATACACAGATACACACCATGGTGCACACACACATCCATGGTCATCCAAACATACATACAGAAGTAAATTCAATTACAACAAATCACACACATACCCACACACACGTGGTTGCAATCACATGTCAGTGCACACATACATATGTAAGTCAATTCGATTACAACAAAGAACACACACACACACACACACGCCTGCCGCAGTTGGGATAACACCAGTAGGGGACAGTTCTTGGTTGGGCTGCTCCAGCTGTCAAAGTCATTATGTCACAGTGGTTCCAGCTGCAGGACCAGGGAAGCCAGGCATGCCAGCAACGCTGGGTGGACTCACAGAGACAAAGCAATGCTGTGTCCGCTCACAGAGAGTTCAGCGCTGTGTACACTCACAGAGACAAAGCAATGCTGTGTCCGCTCACAGAGAGTTCAGCGCTGTGTAGACTCACAGAGATTCTGTACTACGTGGATTCACTGTGCCCTGTTCCACACCACCCAGCCTGTGTGTGTTCACTGTGTCTTCCTCCACACCACCCAGCCTGTGTGTGTTCACTGTGTCTTTCTCCACACCACCCAGCCTGTGTGTGTGTTCACTGTGCCCTGCTCCACACCACCCAGCCTGTGTGTGTTCACTGTGCCCTGCTCCACACCACCCAGCCTGTGTGTGTGTTCACTGTGCCTTCCTCCACACCACCCAGCCTGTGTGTGTTCACTGTGTCTTTCTCCACACCACCCAGCCTGTGTGTGTTCACTGTGCCCTGCTCCACACCACCCAGCCTGTGTGTGTTCACTGTGCCCTGCTCCACACCACCCAGCCTGTGTGTGTTCACTGTGTCTTTCTCCACACCACCCAGCCTGTGTGTGTTCACTGTGTCTTCCTCCACACCACCCAGCCTGTGTGTGTGTTCACTGTGTCTTTCTCCACACCACCCAGCCTGTGTGTGTTCACTGTGTCTTTCTCCACACCACCCAGCCTGTGTGTGTTCACTGTGCCCTGCTCCACACCACCCAGCCTGTGTGTGTTCACTGTGCCCTGTTCCACACCACCCAGCCTGTGTGTGTTCACTGTGTCTTTCTCCAATAATAATCCCAGAGAAAATCTGATGCTTAGCAGTTATTACTGGGTTTTTACACTGAGTTAAACAGAGGCTAATTATGATTATGACAACTCAAAGCACAGTTTAAATGCGTGCAAATAAATGATTTGAAGAAACCGAACAGAGAGCTCTGTGAGGGCATGAGGACAGCACACCCGTCAGTGTTCCTCTCTCTCCTCTCCAGTGAGTCATTTCAGCAGTATGCTGGTAGACTCACGCCGACACCCACAGAGCCGCACACAATTCACAATTTAAACATCTCATCTGATAGGAACTCGCTCTGATAAAAGACACACTGCAATCAGATGAGAAACGGCAAACCCACGGAGTAAAACTGGCTCCAAAATGATTATATGCAAAAAATAAAGAGGAATATTTAAGTAGTTTCAGACAGTTCGGACACACGATAGGCCACCCCCCGCCCCTGGTCATTTCAAGGCTTCTGTTAGCTTTCAAACAGGACAGACAGGAATCTCATAAAACTCTCTTGTGTTCAGAACAGATAAGCGTTCACTTTCCCTTATCTGATTTAAGATGACAGAAACATCAGTAAAGAGGTTGTTCTACTTTCCTTATCTCCTCATAACTCACTCAGAGTTCCGTACAGATTTCATTGTGACGGACGTCTAGAAAAAAAGGACTTGGTTTACGCTGAGAACTTGTAGAGATATAGTTTCCGTTTGTGAACTGAAAGACCGTAGGAACATATACCGACTTTTCATGCTGAGAGGCCATGACAAAAAAGACACAAAACAGGATCAGTTCAATGACTGTTCCTTATGGAACAGAATCATCGAGGGGAATTCTTAATCCAACTCACACACACAGGCTGCACTCACACACACACACACACACACACACACACAAAGACAAACTTGCTCTGTATCTGACATTACGATCTCATAATCCGTTAGCTCAGCAAACACTGTCAAGTCAAACTGGAGAGCATATCTTTGATCAAACCAGCATCATGTGATACGATCACAGTAGTCAAATGAGCTGGAGAATGGCAGCATCACGCCTGGGACAAGAGCAGGCTGGTCCGGGAGAACGCCGCGCCAAAATGCCAGTCGGGTAAAGCAAGCGGGCGATAAAAGCAGCGGAGTGTTTTTGGTTAATCATACACAGATTGCGAGGCTAAATTGAAGTCCTGTTCACAGCCAGGGCAGCGAGAAAAAAAACAAAACAAAAAAAAACCCGGCCATATGTGATGTGTTTGTTCAAAGCCCCATTCATGCACGGCTGATTTAGCTCTGCATAAATAAGCAGCGAAAGCGGGTGGGGGTGCGGGGGTGGGGGTGCGGGGGCAGGGTGGGGGTGGGGGGGTGGAGGAGGGGCAGAGGCATCAGTTGGTCACTGGGAACAGCCCCAGGGGGCGACACCGGTAGAGGCCTGTGTGAGGACAGGTACTTCCAGAGGAGCTCAAAGCACCACAAACAGACCCACAGTCAAAACAGGGAAACAGTAACCATCACAAAACATTATACAGCAAGGGGAAGTATTCAGTTACACGGTTAATGACTCAGCACAACACAATTGAATCACCAGACATGAAGTATGTGGACTGCTAATATGAACAGTGTCTAAGACAAACAGTGTGGACTGTTACACTGCATGTCAAACACAAACACTGCTGACTGTCACACCACACGTCACAAACACATGAGACAAACAGGTCAATGTCTCTCGCTATGAGGAGAGAGAGACAGAGGGCAATGTATGTATGTGCCTGTCCTCTACATTAGATTTTTCACATTCTTAACAGCAGGACTGAGCCAGACGTGCCCCTCTGCAATGCCCGTTACACTAAGTGTGTGTGTGTGTGTGTGTGTGTGTGTTCCTAGCATCTGTATCAGTAAATTTTATGAAATACAAATTTACATTTTCACATGAACATTTATATGTATGCATAAAAACTTCAAATCAACAGCAGCAGCAGAATCCACACACACACACACACACACACAAAGACGTGAAGACATGCAAACACACACACAAAAGCAGATACACTTACACACACACACGCATGCTAGCACACACTCACATGTATGCACTCACATGTACACACACACACACACACACACACACACACACACACACACACACACACACACTCACATGTACACACATACACACATGCAGGCTGGTGCTTGGTGGTGCCACCCTGTGGCATGGGTCCTGGTCTCTAATCCTGATGCTGGTAATAAAGGCAGACAGCCACAGCTGCTCCCGTCCCCACGAACCCAATCAATGCGTTGGCTTGAGATTAACCTAAACTACTTAACCTTCAGCTCCACAAATCCCCACCAACACTCTTCCCCACTCACTGCTGCAAAGAGACGAGACAGAGAGAGAGAGAGAGAGAGAGAGAAAGAGAGAGAGAGAGAGAGAGAGAGAGAGAGAGAGAGAGGGAGAGAGAGAGAGAGAGAGAGAGAGGGAGAGAGAGAGAGAGAGAATAGCTCTGTTGTTGGCAGTACTGATGAAGCTGGTATGGAGTGACTCTACACTGGCCTTGCCAAGCAGAAGCTGGCACTGCCAACGTGGTTCACTGCACTTTCAGCAGTTTTTCCTCTCAAACTGTAAAGCATTCATTTAGAATATTTTCAGTACTGTATGTGTGATAAAACCATTTCCCACTCTCAAGAAACAAATATCCATAATCCTAATTGGACATCTGTTTCTACATTGTTTAAATGTGAGGGAATGCAATAAACACAAATGTCTGTGTTTTCCCAGGCTCCAATATGTGGATGATACATGGCACCATTCAAAAGAACAGTCCAGAGAATGAGAGAGAGAGAGAGAGAGAGCACAGAGAGAGGTATTAAGACACGCGCTCACAGAGAATCCAGCGTATGAACTTTTCTGGGCTTCGTGTCAAGCCCAGACGTGCTGGATCTTTGAAGGGGGCAGCTGTGAGACGTGTGAGGGCCGGACTTCCTGTGGCAGAGGATTAAGGCCAACGGTGATAGAGTCATTTCCTGCTGTGTGTGCACCACTCTGGGTGGATGTGACTGGGTGGAGGTGAGTGTTTGCCCAGAACCACAAACACGCACTCCACACAAGGGACCTCAATTCTGGCCTCAGAGAGAACACACACTCTCTTAGACATGTGTGCCAACACACTCAGGCCTAGGACTTAGATTAGAAATCAGTCTAAAAAGCAAAGACAACTGCACAGTGAGGATCAGTGAAGTACCAGGGCCTTTTCTTCACTGATGAGATTTCTGTCAGTGTCTTGTTTTCCTTTTCCACTGAAAGTGTAAAGTGAAAGACACCAGTGAGGGGTGGATGAGTGTGAGACAGGCTGTGTATCGATCCGTCTGACGCAGGCCGTTTGCAGACTTGTGTCTTTCTTTGTACGCAGGAACAATGGAAGCAGTCTTAATGCTGTCCTTTACATTAGAGGAAAGAAACAGAGGAGAGAGAGAAAGAGAGAGAGAGAGAGAGAGAGAGAGAGAGAGAGGGTGTGTGGATGTGTGGATGTGTGTGTGTGTGTGTGAGTGAGTGAAAGAGAGAGAGAGAGAAACATTACAACACTGAGCTGATTACAATGCCCACACAGAAGTTCTCTCTCATGTGGAATCCAGGTTATTCAGAGACCAGTCAGACTGCAGTCTTACATGTGTGTTTGTTGTCGTGTGTGTGTGTGTGTGCGTGTGTGTGTTGTCATGTCTGTGTGTGTGTGTTGTCGTGTGTGTGTGT